>NW_015164194.1:129858-139124 GCF_001447785.1 Gekko japonicus
GTACAAATGGAACACTATGTCTGGAGCAGTGATGCTCTGTATTCTTCATGCTTCGGGGGCAGTCTACCTCACAGGGTGGTTTTTGAAGATAAAATGGAGGAGAGTAAGATGCTGAAGGTTTGAGGGGCAGAAAGCAATGTAAGATGAGAAATTTAAATTTGGAAGGAGGAAGTGACCTCACAGGAAGGGCCAGGGAAGCATGGATTTCAAGGGTAGAAAGGTGATATATGTTGGTGTATTTAAATCTGAATTTTGAAAGAAGGAAATTACTTCAGTGGAAGAGGTGGGTTTGGGGGAGTGCCCTGAAATCTCTCTCTCTCTCTCTCTCTCTCTCTCTCTCTCTTTCTCTCTCTCTCTCTCTCTCTCTCTCTTTCTCTCTCTCTCTCTCTCTCTTTCGGGAAATACCTGGAGAGTTTTGGGGTGGAGCCTGAGTGGTGGGTGTTGCCTTCTGACACACTTCTGGTGATGATAGGGGGTGTGGCTTATGGAAATAAGTTATGCTAATGCGTTATGCTAATGAGCTCCTGCACCTCTTTTCCTACGAAATGACCCCTGACTATATTGGAATCTCTATAATCCAACTTCTAGTTAGACCATAAAGAATACCAAGGCCACCCTTTGATCATGCCAAAATATACGGCTGAAGTCAAAAGCAATAAGTATAAGGCAAAAAATTTCCATTTAACATTGTTACTAATGGACTGACAAACTCATAATACAGTTCTTGCAGTGGATAGCAATCAACCATGAGAGAAGTTAACTCTGATTTTTTTAAAAAAATTGGAAAACCTAGAGATTAATCATGGGTATTTTTAGAAATTCAATACAATACCTCTTCAGTGAAATCAAGAAAGATAATGAATCTTTCATTCTATTTTTAAAAAACTTTCCACATATGAAAAAAAATTCTATTGCATTGGGTTTCCATACCTAATTCACCCCCCCCCCAAAAAACAACAACAACAGCAGTTGCTTGGATACTTCAAATAGCTTCAGCACCATAAAGTGGATACATTACATTCTTGTTTAGATGGGACTGTCATTCAAAACATCAGCAGGTACAAAATTATCCCAGTGGTTTCCCAGAATAACATTCTCAAGTTATTTGTTTTTAAAAAATGACTTTACTTAGAAGGCTTTGGAAAGGACTACCCCCCACACGCCAATTACCTCCCTGATATCCCTTGAGAAAATGGAATCAGAGCCAACTTTGAATAGTCTTTTCCCCATCTAGAAGAATACTTGTAGAAGCAAATGCCGATAAGGGCAAAATCATGTTCCCAGGACGTCAGAAAGTCAGTTGTCCATTCAAAGCAGAGGAGGGAGCAACAGCCTCCTCCCATTTTGTTTTTCTGCAAAGGCCATTGCTTGTTTAATGTCACACAAGCAATTTATGATGGAGCTAATTAGACTGGATATACAGTGCTGTAGTTCATTTGATCCTTCTGTGATACAATCTTATGTATAAATTACAGGATAGCAGTGGTGAAGAAGCAAGTCGCCTGCTTTGAAATAAAAATGGCATAGGACATCAGGTGAGACCCATTATTCTGTTGTTTTGTTCCCCTGTCTGGAAACTACAGCAGACTCAGTAGACTAACAAAAGCTGTACTACAAAGATACTTTAAAACAGCTATGACAACCCCCCCAAAAAAACAACCATACAAACCCCTCAAAACCCGAACACCTAGAACTGCAGACCTAAAACTGATTGCCCTCTCACATGGGCATTTTAAGAGTTCAAGAGTTCAAACATCTTCCTTAATTTGCATTTGCAGCCAAGAAACCTTATGATGTACTGAAAGCACTCAGTAGAAGTATTAGACAAAAATACAAAGTAAATGGGGGGAAATGGCATGTATTCAAAATGATTTAAGTTCAAAATAATGAGATTGTGTGTATGTACTGTCATCACAGAGAAAATGCACACAAAATACATTATGTACAAAATAGTATACACAACAGGTTTACAGCTTACATTTTAGCACATCATTGGAAGTTTATCCAAGAAAATAAGAAAATAAATAGAATTTATTTATAAATATTTGTCCATATACAGTACCAACTAAACTCAATACATTCCTATTGCACCTCCAAGGAGCTCAAAGTTCCCTCTGAACTGTCAACTGTTGGGAGCAAAAATTCTACTTTGTGTGAGAAAAAAATCTATGAGCATAAACGTTGTGAGTGAGTCTAAATTTCCAAACATTTCAGTTTGGAAATGGAAAGAAAGAAATGAAGAGAGAGAAATGGAGGGAAAGAAAGGGAAAGAAAGAAAGGGAAAGAAAGAGGGAAAGAAAGAGGGAAAGAAAGAGGGAAAAAAGAAATAGAAAGGGAATGAAAGACATAGAAAGGAAGGGAAAGAAATAGGAAGAAAAGGAAAGAAAGGGCTTTTTGCTAGAGTTACAACCGCTTCGGAGCTCTGAAAAGGCAAGTTCATCAGTTTCCAGGAGAGCCCGCAGCTCGCAAACAGCATTTAAAGGAACCTGGTGGCTCCACTACCCCTTGTTCTCACCCCAAGCAGTGTGCAGCCAGGGGATAGAGGGCGTGGGTGGGGCAGAGAGCAACAGCAACGCAGCTCGCAAACAGCATTTAAAGGAACTGCATCTTTCCCCCCTCTACTAGAAACAATGGAATATGGGGGCCCATAGATTCTTCTGGGGCGCACAGATTGCACACCCTGGGGTTGAGGAGAGGCACCAACAGCTATGCAGCAAATTTGGTGCCTCTACCTCAAAAAACAGTCCCCCAGATACCCCTAGATTGATTCTCACAGATCGATTCTCCCATAGGCTATAATAGAGACATTCCTTTTAAATCCTTTTTGCACGCCACACTGTTCACTCATGGCATGGGTTACTGGTGGCCCCAGTGTGGGAACAAACAAACAAAAAAGGTGTTGCAGAGAGGGCTGAAAGAGCTCACAGCTACTCACTAAACTAGGGCAACAACAGAGGCTCAACAAGAAAGGGCTGGGGGGGGGGATAAGAAACAGAACACACATTCACATGGATGCTGTGAGAATAGTCCTGCTCCCTCTGGGGCCAAGATTGCTGCGAAGATTTCCAGGTGGTTCTCTCCCCTCTTCTTCTGGCAAGGGCTTCGTACCCAGGCCTATTTCCAATTGCCCAGGCTGGTGGCTCCACCACCCCTTGTTCTCACCCCAAGCAGTGTGTAGCCAGGGGATAGAGGAAGTGGGTGGGGCAGAGAGCAACAGCCAAGCAGGGATTGGATCAAACCAATCCTGCTCTCAGGAGGAGACACACACAAGGGAATGGCCAGCGAGGAAAAACAGCCCCGAAGTCAACCAACATGAAATCCAGCCTGCCCTTAAGAGCTGCTGCAACTGCTTGACCACCACCCACAGCAGCACGCCCAAGCCACACCTCGGAAAGAAGCGGCAGCTGCCCATTCCGGGCGTTCTTCCTTCTCTGCACCAGGAAAAGTCACAATGGGCAGCCCCCTTGTTCTTGGCTAACTGCGGCAGCACCCTCAGGGGCTCAGGCTCTGCTAGGAAGGTGGTGAGGTGGGGGGAGGCCATGGGAGATTAGACAGCAGTGGTGCTGGAGAAACTCACAGTGTGGGCAGCCATGTTGCTGACCAGGCTGCCCTGCTCTTGCTTCAGCACTATGCTGTCTGTCCAATGGCGCAACAGCAGCATCACAAACCCAGGCCAAAGGGAGGGGAGGAGCCAGGAAGTAGGAGGGGGAGGCAACAGACAGTGAGTAGGTCCCCTCAGCCAAGCCCAACCTAATATGGTGGCCACTGGAAACTTAGAAAAGAGCTGAACATTGGGGGGAGTAGGGGGCTGCAGGCAGCAGCTATTGCTGAGGAGAAGGGGCCCTGTGCTTAGCCAAAAAGCTGTACACTGGGGGCTAAAAATCCTTGCACTTGTGCATGGTAGTGCAGCTTAGTGGGAACCCTGCTCAGGGTGACTTACTTCATCCACCACTTTTATCCTTACAATAAAAATGTGAGGTAGGTTAGGCTGAGCAGTCAGGGTTGATTTCTTTGAGGATTGACTGATTTGTTCTTCTTGCAGTCCAAGGGACTCTCAAGAGTCTTCTCCAGCACCATAGTTCAAAAGAATCTATTCTTCGGCGCTCGGCCTTCCTTATAGTCCAACTCTCGCAGCCATACATGACTACTGGGAATACCATTGCTTTGACCATGCGGACTTTTGTTGGCAGGGTGATGTCTCTACTTTTTATCATGCTGTTTAGGTTCGCCATCGCTTTCCTCCCAAGGAGCAGGCGTCTTTTAATTTCATGGCTGCAGTCACAGTCTGCGGTGATTTGGGATCCCAGGAACGTGAAGTCTGTCACTACTTCCACGACTTCCCCTTCTATTTGCCAAGGAGTGATGGGGCCGGATGCCATGATCTTAGTTTTTTTGATGTTGAGCTTCAAGCCCACTTTTGCGCTCTCCTCTTTTACTCTGAGCAAGAGGCTCTTTAGATCCTTTTCACTTTCAGCCATTAGAGTGGTATCATCTGCATATCTGAGGTTGTTGATCTTTTCCCCAGCAATCTTAATTCCCGCTTGTGATTCATCCAGGCCAGCATTTCGCATGATGTACTCTGCATATATATTAAATAAGCAAGGTGACAATATACATCCTTGTCGTACTCCTTTTCCTATGCTAAACCAATCAGTTGTTCCATATCCGGTTCTAACTGTTGCTTCTTGACCCTTATACAGGTTTCTCAAGAGACATGTGAGGTGGTCTGGTACTCCCATCTCTTTAAGGACCTGCCATAGTTTGTTGTGATCCACACAGTCAAAGGCTTTAGCATAGTCAATGAAGCAGAAGTAGATGTTTTTCTGGTACTCTCTTGCTTTCTCCATAATCCAGCGAATGTTGGCAATTTGATCTCTAGTTCCTCTACCTCTTCTAAACCCAGCTTGTACTTCTGGCAGTTCTCTATCCACGTACTGTTGAAGCCTAGCTTGTAGGATTTTGAGCATGACCTTGCTAGCGTGTGATATGAGTGCAATTGTGCGATAGTTTGAACATTCTTTGGCATTGCCCTTCTTTGGGATTGGAATGTATACTGACCTTTTCCAATCCTGTGGCCACTGTTGCGTTTTCCAAATTTGCTGGCAAATGGAGTGCAGCACTTTAACAGCATCATCTTCTAAGACTTTGAATAGCTCAGCTGGAATACCATCACCTCCACTAGCTTTGTTGTTAGTAATGTTTTCTAAGGCCCATTTAACTTCACATTCCAGGATGTCTGGCTCGAGGTCAGTGATTATACCGTCGTGGTTGTCAAGGACATCGAGGTCTTTCTCAATCATTACTACAGAGTTAATATGGAATGTACCTAAACCTTTAAGGAAATTTTGCAGATAACTTTTAGCCCAAGGTTACTGCAGGAGGTGTTGGCTCTTTGAATCCACAGAGAATAAATTATTTATCAGATGGTGGAATAAATATCATTTTTTAGCTTTTTTTTGTCCTCTTTATCCAATATCAAGCATTAGGCTATAGCCTGGGAAAAAATGATCATTGTTTGACAAGCCCGCTCTGTCTATCTATAAAGAAGAAGAAGAAGAAGAGATTGGATTTATACCCCGTCCTTCACAATCCAAAGGTGTCTCAGAGCGGCTTACAAACTCCTTTCCCTTCCCCTCCCCACAACAGACACCCTGTGAGGTAGGTGGGGCTGAGAGAGCTCTTGGCAGAAACTGCTCTTTTTCAAGAACAGCTCTTATCAGAACTACGGCTTGCCCAAGGTCATCCAGCAGGTGCAAGTGGAGGAGTGGGGAATCACACCTGGTTCTCCCAGATTAGAGTCTGTGCACTTAACTGCTACACCAAACTGGGGGAGGGGGGGACCTTTTTGCCTTAGCAGCAGGTTCACAATTCCATGGATCTGGCTTCCCTTACAGTCAATGCAAGATCAGAAATTAAGACAAAGACACTAAGCAAATAACAGTTTAATCCTACAGTCACCATCTGCTTAACCTTGGCTAAGTAGCACAAAGGCAATGGACAGCATGAAACTGTGGACCTTTGGCTTTCACTATTACTGCAAAATGTCAAGATGCAATGGATCAAAAGAACATGATGATCTTTTATAAAAACTTAATTTTCTATTTCATCTTTATGTATAACAGGATTTTCTTTTCAAATGACAAATATCTCTCCCTCAGAAAACCATGTCAAATAGGAGCTTTTCAGTTTTTGGCATGGAACACTGCCGCATGGAATTCAGGACACAATGCAGCCCAAAATATTTTTAAAAAGCTGATGGGGGAGGGGTCATCTAGTGCCATAATGCTTCTTTTAAGCATAGTACTGGACATAAGAGAAGATCCTCTACAGAGCCACCCTTAAATCTAGAACTCCCACATCCCAGTCTTGCATTTGTTTCCAAACTAATATTTCTTCTTAACAGAAGTGTAAACAGAGCTATTTATCTGCAGCCCTGAAAGGACATTTGCGTTGCAGCAGTGCAGTTTTCGTAAATGCATTATTGCATATGGGGGATTACTTTGGAATTGTATGCTTCAGAAATCTGCAAGTCACTTGTATGGTCTGGCTATGTGTCAGATCAGATTCTGTCACTGCATTCCATTCATTAGGCATTTATTTAGTACAGCTGGCATTGCCAGAAAAAAACGAAGAATACAAGGGAGGAAAGGACAAGAAGGGGGGGGGGGAATGCTGCAATTCTATTTTATTTTTAGAGAGACTATTTTTACACCCCAAAAAGGAAAAAGCAGGAAATGGCCAGGGACAGCCTTGAATTTACTTAATTGAATGATGGTGATCTTGATGCACTAAGACAGCAAGCTGGAGTATTTTTTCAAGCAGTTACACCCATCAGTCCTTTAGATTATGGTGGCACATTAGAGATCCTCATTGGCCAGCAACAAGAATACCAAAGTTGATTATTTTTAAGAAATAAAGTTTTTGTTTTCAGTTTCTAGTGGAAAACTCACTTACATAGTACAAGAGCATATTTTTACATAAGGAAGAGAGAAAGCAAAACCAAACAAGTATTCTAGGAGTAGTAACTGAATATCTAGCCTAGCCCTGGACACAGTTTCAGTTTTATCTATCTGACAAAGAAAGGAAGAACTATATTTTGTTTGGAGGAAAATCCTAGTTTACATTAAAAAAAGAGATTCACATGGAAAAGGTTACCATGTTCCTTTGATCCTTTGCATCCAAATTTCTGCAATAACAAGGACAACAGCTGCTTTCAAAACTTATGTATTTATGTTATTTTTAAAATAAAAAATCAACCCCACCTTATTGTACTAAATAGAAATCTACCTGGCAACCATCTATTTGGCTAAAGGCAGTTTACATCAGCGAGGTTGATGCACAACAGCCTGCACAGATGATAATACAGAAAGCAGAAACTGCACCTATTTCACCTGTAAAAATTGCTATCTCCTTCCAACTCAAACTATTTCACTATCCTAAATCCTATTTACCCTCCATTTCAATCTCCCCTCCCCATCCTATTTACTTAGAAAATTGGTATGCTGCCTCTCCAGCAACCTGCCCAAGCCAGCTTACAAAATAAAAATAATAAAGATAAAACATTAAGTATATTAATTAAAATCCAGCATTTAAAAACCCTACTTAGCATAAAAACATAACCATAAAAACAAAACCACAGACACCTTAAAACAAAGTTTTCAGACTAAAACAGTGTTTAAACAAATCAACTCCTTAAACATCTGCGTGCATGGATACATTTTGGCCTGGCGCCTAAATGAAAGCAACATAGGTGCCAGGCAAGCCTCAAGGGGAAGGGCATTCAACAAGCTAGGTGCCACTACTGAAAAAGCCCTGTCTCTGGTTGCCACCTGCTTCACCTCTGAAGGTGGAATCACAGAGAATAGGGCTTGTGGGATAGCTTAACTGGCAGGCTGGACAAAATGGGAGGAGGTGGTCCTTCCAGTAACCTGGCCCCAAGCCACTTAGAGCTTTAAAGGTGAGAACCATCACTGTGAATTGCGCCTGAAAACAAATGGGCTGTCAGTGCAGATCTTTCAGTATTCCTGTCCCTGAAAATTGCCTGGCTGCTGCATTTTGGATCAACAGAAGTTTCTGGAACGTTTTCAAAGGCAGCCCTGCATAAAGTGCATGTATTGTATAATATATATTCTATTTTATTTATTGTATATGTTGGAGCACCTAAGTCACACAAGGCATGAGAAAACATTAAAACTGAAACCCAGTTCACAGAAATGGAAGGGCATACCTTTAAGAAGTGCACAGAACGTTGCACTGGGACAACAAGGAACAAAAACCACACTGAAATATGCCAAGAATACTGGTCTGGAACAGCCAGCTGAAGAGCTGTGCTTCAACATGCTGATGGGAAAAAATCATCTAATTAATTTAGCATGTAATATTTCGCTCTCACCAAAAATAACCATTACTTTGACAACGGCAGTTTTCAATAGGTCACGTTAATCCTTCTTTTAGAACCTAAGAGAAACACATGAGCAACTGACAAACCACCAGCTGGCAAGGTTGTCTACGACAGGATTCAAAATGCCAGATCATCTGGTCTTTAGACACAGCTGTAGAAAGAAGCCAGCATTAGGTATCATGTGAGACAGGGAAAGACATATGAACAATACAGATATCCTCACGGTGAAGTATTTTGTGAGAACATTTTACACATGATAAAAGACTAGAGCAACAAACTTTATCTCCCCATTGCCAGGCATTCTCACCCCTTCTCTCAGGGGAAGGAGTGCCACAGGGTAGATGTCTGCTAGGGCTTCATTACACCTTGAGTAAAGCATCTCTGACTTCATTTTCAGTGAAGCTACACATGTGGTGAATGGTGCTAGGGTTACAAATCGCATTACTGATGTACTGTGCTATCTGTACTGGATGGCTGCCAGGCTATTAATCTCAAAGTCTCCAGAGCATGGGCCCTCGCTCTTCCCCGCTTCTGAGCCGCAGCTGTACTCTTATCACTTCTCTGATGTGGCTGGCACCTGTTGTTGAGACTGCATTTATTCACATGGCACTTAAGATGCAGAGTTCACTTCTGG
The DNA here is from genome assembly GCF_001447785.1 of Gekko japonicus. Lineage (NCBI taxonomy): Eukaryota > Metazoa > Chordata > Lepidosauria > Squamata > Gekkonidae > Gekko > Gekko japonicus. Next base: position 138,894 of record NW_015164194.1, read on the forward strand.
CATCCTGCACAGAAGCTCGGTTCAAAGAGATTTAAAATAAAATGCAGCCAACCAGTAAGAAACCATTCCAGTACACAATAGCCAAAACACTCAATGCCCATTCTTCAAGACTGTCATACAATTCCTGTCTTTAACTGAGGTTCTGTCTTTCTATGCATATTATTTCCCTGGATTATATTTATTGCCCCACAAGGCATTTCTTAGCACCATGCAAAACTTCACTATATAAAC
>NW_015164194.1:139187-166102 GCF_001447785.1 Gekko japonicus
ACATGTTGCATGCATACTTCTTGGTGCATGCAAATTGGCTTCTCTATGGACATGTTATAAGAAATAGGGTGGCCAGGTCTCCTGCTTATCCTGCCACTGCTCAATCTGTCAGAAGGAGCAAAATCAGGAGGGGACATTGGCATCATGCTGACACTGCAATGTCATTAGAAAATTAGAAATTTCTAGTGTAAGCCCAGGAGTGTTGTCACCTCGTCTGGGAGATGCTCTAGAATTCACCCAAAACTCTGAGGTTTTATCATAGAGTTTTGGGTGAACCCTAGAGCATCACTCTGACATGGTGACATCACTTCCAGTTTAGAAGCAATGTCACAGTATCATTGTGATACCACATTTGTTGCATCCTCCCTGTTACAGGAACTCCTCTGGTGGAGGATTGTTCCACTAGCCCAAATCTGTTTTATCTACAACAGGGGCTTATTCTGAGTCCTTGTGACCAATTGTATACAGAGATGGCTTCAGCCAGACACTTGCTTTTGTTCCCATAAAGAGACACAACAACTGGATGATTTAAAGAATAAAAGTTGTCTTTACTAGTTTGATTTCTCAAGCATACGAACACAGATACACTCACATACGCACAAGATTCCTTCAGTTACAGTAGTAAATAGAAAGCATTTCAGTATGAAAAATAATAAATTCAGACTAACAGTGGGTCAGACACAGAAGGGTAGCGTTTGATACTCATCTGATCCATGAAGAAGGGAATCTCCCCCAGTGGGAAAACAGGAACCAAGAAGAGCTAACCAGAGGAATTCTATGCCACACTGATGGATTCAAGTCCATTGCGTGCGGGCTTCTTGGTTTGCGCGTTCCAAGAAGGCTACATAGAATTGCCATTGGTAGGGCTCAAGCTGCATGGGGGGAGGGGAATCTAGCTAGCTGTGGCTAGCTGGCGCAACTTAGTTACAGGGGTGGGGTGGGGGATGGCTAGCTAACTAACTCGATGTGCTCGACGACTCGGCTCGACCCAGAACAAAGGCTGTGCTTTGCCTTATAAAACCTGGCCTTTGGGGCTGGACTCTTACCTAATAGTCTGTCCTCTCTCCTAAGTCCATTGGCCAGTGGGAAGGTGACGTACCTATCTGATCTTTGCTCACAAGACTCCACAGCTTAGAGGGAACATTGATGGTAACCCTTTGATATAGATTCTCTGGCCTGGCCCAGAGGAGGAAGAGCAGGAAGAAGTCTTTTGTTATTCCAAACCAGAAGCAGGGGTTACGTGCCATTCCAGGAACTCCTGATGGTGGAAAGCTGTTGTTCTCAACACTCAATGAGGCTGAGCTTAATGGCGAAGGCCTTCTCTGTCCCAAGGCAGGCTGGGTAGATGTGTGTCCTCATTAGCATATGGATGCAAGCAGCACACTGACACATCACTTTGCAGATGCAGACAAACCACGCACATAGCATAGCAGCTTTCCAGGTGCATGCAAACCATACAAGCAGATCACACAGCATTTCAGACACATAAATGCAGATACAGCTCATACACATATGCAATTGCACAAATAAAATACATTTAAAAGCACACATGGTAACACCCCCCCCGGGATGTCCCACCAGTTGCCAGTGCTCAGATGACAACCCCAATATGCATGCACTGGATGGGAGCATGCTTAAGATCTCAAAGACCTTAAGATTTATATGCAAACACCTACCAAGGTGCCACCCTGGTTTTATGGTCACATGTACAGCAGTGACTTCATGTCTTGATCTGTAAGTGAAGCCAGTGTAACCCAGTACAGATCATTGTGTACAGACTGAACAAGACCTGTTTTTACAGTACAGTTCAGTAACCGACACTAGACAGAACTGGGTGAATCACTTTCTCTTGCCCAAGTTCTTCATTTCAAACCTTGGAACAATATCAAATCAATTTCATGGGGATTTTGTTATGCATGCTGTTTATTAAATGTGTGATGGAATTAACAAAGCAGTAAGATATAAACTTGCACTTCCAATATGTTGCTGTGAGATTTACATGAAATGGGAGAATTAATACTTCAGATAAAGTTACTTTACCTAAAACCTTCTTTCACCTCTACTGCTAGCAGCAGGCAATTTGCTTCTGCATTCCATTGCCCCATGCTGGTTTAGTAAGCATTTGAGACAACACACAGCCTCATGGGAAGTAGCTTTGGATGCACTATGCCACTGCAGGCAGAGGGGCAGGGACCGAATGTCTGAATTCTTCCAAACATAAAAACCCTTCTCTCCAACATAATGCTTTTCAAAATGCAGGTATTCCCCTTGACTCAGCTGAAGTGCCCTTATGGTTAAGGCTCCTGTTAGTGACCGTTGTCTTTGTGACTATGAGAACCACGTAGCCATGGAGCTCCTTCCATCTGATGGATGGACCTTCCACAGCCTGCAGTTCAGCCTGCATTCCATCGCCCCATGCTGGTTTAGTAAGCATTTGAGACAACACACAGCCTCATGGGAAGTAGCTTTGGATGCACTATGCCACTGCAGGCAGAGGGGCAGGGACCGAATGTCTGAATTCTTCCAAACATAAAAACCCTTCTCTCCAACATAATGCTTTTCAAAATGCAGGTATTCCCCTTGACTCAGCTGAAGTGCCCTTATGGTTAAGGCTCCTGTTAGTGACCGTTGTCTTTGTGACTATGAGAACCACGTAGCCATGGAGCTCCTTCCATCTGATGGATGGGGAAGAAATCAGTTGATACTGCGTCACATAACAGGCCATGGAGTTCCTATAGTCGAGTGATGATTGAAGTTACGTGGTAGAAAGGGATCTCATGCTAGTAGTGTGGTTGTGATCAGCTGACTATGGACCAGAATGAAAGTCCTTTCCAGTACTTGGAGGCATGTTATCAGCGGAAAGACTTTAACAATTTCCTTGCCTTATTAGTCTGGTTACAAACTTTCAAAACAAAACTGGCAATGGGCAAGAATGCCTTGTCTGGCAGATTCCTCCTGGAAAGCACAAGGTGAAACAAAGATCAAAGCTTTAATATGTTCTCATTATCCAAAGATGCATAACTCACAACACAGAACAAATTAGAAATTTAAGTGAACAGGGGCACTGTGTTTGAGCACCACTGTTCTGGGATTATATGAAAAAATATGCAGTGAATTCAGATGAGAATATTTAGATAACAAGTGTTTGAATAATATGTGTTCTGATGTATACTTTTTCATAAGAGAAGTAATTAAATGCACTGTTGTCTTTCCTTCCTCTTATCCAGAATGATTTGAAATTGAGATGGCTGACTTAGACTGGGCACTTGTTCTAATTGGCATGAAACGTTTTTAGTGCCAGTAAACACACACACACACACACTGCAACAATGGAGAAACACTGTGAAGGAAAGGGGGGGGATCATACAATAAAAGGCAAATTTGGATGGTACTGTAAATCACACTTTTAAGAGTGCCTCATGATAGTCATAAAATGAAAACTAAAGGCAGTGGGGAGGTATCTTGTACACCTGGACTTAGGAGAGTCACAAGAAATAACCACGAAAGGCAACATTCCTAAAAACACAAGATGTTCACCAACATTGCTGAAGACCAGCTTGCTTTTGTATTGGTGACCACCTAAAACCTGTAAGAAACTTCCAACTATCACCCACTCTGGATTTCACACAGTAGCATTAAGTCACACATCACAGACAAACTGCACATGCAGAGTTGTCAGCCGAAGTCAGTAAGTCCACCAGTATGATCCATATCAACCTAGTTTGCAGTACAGGAGAATTCCATACTGGCGTGAAGGCGTCTGCTACACATGCAAGTTGTTTGAGAAATGGGGTAACAACCTGAGCAGCACAGGGCAGTATTTACTTGTGAGCCTGCGCCTGTCATGTGAACAAAATTGAAGGTGAGCGCCATCTTGTGGTGGAGGGAAATAGCTGCACTACCGAAAGTCACTGGCTTTGTAGCTTGCGCCAAGAAAAAAGAGAAGTTACTCATTTCACTCATTTGCATCAGGAAAGAAAAATACAGATGATACTTTTAGGGAAGAACTACTTCCTCTATCCCCTCCCCTTGTATCCAGATTAATAAGTATTTCATTGCAAATATGGATAATCTCTGCAAAAGTCAAAATCAAAGCAAGAAGAGGTTAATCAGAAACTTAGTCTACCTGTAATCATAGAAATGCTTTACACCTTACCTTTAGATGAGTATTCACATCTTTAAAAGTGTGATATCAAAACATTTAGAAATGAAAAGGCAGAAAAACAGAAAAAATAATTGTGATGAACACTGGCTCATATTTGGTTGTCCCAGAGCCTACATTTAATGTCAGAGCTCAGTTCTGGAGCATGTGAAATTCTAAAGGACAGAGTGCACATGTGGCAGAGGAGAGTGCTTTCCTTTCATCACTGAGCAAGCATGTCCAGCCACATGAGTCACATAGACAAGACTTCTAGGCAAACTGGAGTCCTCTTAACTTGTGCACTGAGTACTGCTGGATAAGGTCCTTTCATAGTATCGATTTGCACATAGAACTGAAATGACCCAGACTACAGTTCAACAAAATCAGTGAACACATGAAGTTATCTTATACTGAGTCATACCACTGATTCTATCAAGCTCAGAATTGTCTACTGTGATTCGCAACAGCTCTCCAGTGTCTCAGGTAGAAAGATTAGGTAGTAGGCAATGTGAAAGATCTCTAACTGAAGATCCCAGGGACTGAACTTGAAGAAGAAGAAGAGTTAGATTTATACCCCGTCCTTCACTCTGAGTCTCAGAGTGGCTTACAATCTCCTTCCTCTCCCCACAACCGACACCCTGTGAGGTAAGTGGGGCTGAGAGAGCTCTGAGAGAACTGGTCTTGAGAGAACAGCTCTGAGAAAACTTGAGAATGACCCAAGGTCACCCGGCTGGCTGCATGTGGAGGAGTGGGACTTGTGCACTGAGTACTGCTGGATAAGGAAGGTCCTTTTATAGTATCAATTTGCACACAGAACTGAAATGACCCAGACTACAGCTCCTCTTAACTTGTGCACTGAGTACTGCTGGATAAGGTCCTTTCATAGTATCGATTTGCACATAGAACTGAAATGACCCAGACTACAGTTCAACAAAATCAGTGAACACATGAAGTTATCTTATACTGAGTCATACCACTGATTCTATCAAGCTCAGAATTGTCTACTGTGATTCGCAACAGCTCTCCAGTGTCTCAGGTAGAAAGATTAGGTAGTAGGCAATGTGAAAGATCTCTAACTGAAGATCCCAGGGACTGAACTTGAAGAAGAAGAAGAGTTAGATTTATACCCCGTCCTTCACTCTGAGTCTCAGAGTGGCTTACAATCTCCTTCCTCTCCCCACAACCGACACCCTGTGAGGTAAGTGGGGCTGAGAGAGCTCTGAGAGAACTGGTCTTGAGAGAACAGCTCTGAGAGAACTTGAGAATGACCCAAGGTCACCCGGCTGGCTGCATGTGGAGGAGTGGGGAAATGAAATCTGGTTCTCCAGATTAGAGTCCGCCGCTCTTAACCACTACACCAAACTGGCCTTCTGTCTGCAAAGCAGATGCACTACCACTGAGCCACAGCTCCTCCTGAAAGTGGCTCTATGTTTGTTCTAGATGAATTTAAAGGGAGCAGCACAGTACTTTAAATGAAAGTGTCCAAAGCAGGACTATTCTAGCCCAGTATATATGATATATCTAACAACAAACTAACAAGGGAAGCAGGAACACATGACTAAACAAGCTGGCCCTGCCTACTGCCTATACTCGAATATCGGCACAGTAGATGCACATGTGGAACATTTCCAGTCATGGGAACAGAGCCTATCTGCACACAGTTTGTAAGCATCTAGGTGCCATTTTCTGGCAAATGGACACAGCTGGGAGCATACCCAGCTTGCTCATTCCTACAATTCCTCTATGTGTGCTGGCTATCTCCAGATATGTTAAAATATATTCCATAGTTCTGGGGAAAACAATTACATGGACCTCCCACAATGGTATTGGTGTTCCAGTTACACAGTTCATCTGTGCTTTGGGAAGCTGCTGTCTGTTTCAACAGGGCTCATGCAGGAGAAGTTTCTGATTGGATCGTGTCCAGTAGGTTTTGACAACTGAAAAATTTATGCTGGGGATGATGAGACTCATGTGGACAAAAGCCATGAGATTGAGCAGAAAAGCTAGTAGGATCCAAACTACTGCTTGGGAGAAAATCTTTGTTTATAAGAAGTGCTTTGTAGATATAAACAGGTGATGGGAACAAGACCAGACCCCTCCCCTTCTTGACAACACACATTGTTAAGCTCAGCATTCATCAAGCCCAGTCGGGCCACTGATGCACCCTGTAAAAGTCCGCACACCAGCCAGCTGACCAATGGTAGACAGCCCTTTAAGAGTCAGGCACTCATTGACAGCAAACTATCTCACAATCAGCTGCTGGGAAGCTCCACACCCCTGGGGGCAGGGAAGGGAAGTGGCAGGGAAAAGATTGCTTAGAAGGCACTACTAGTCACTCACAAGCTTGGTGCTTCAAGGCAGAGAGAGTCCCCGCTAGACTTGCCCCAGCCTGGATAGGGCCTTTAAAAGACTTGATGGAGCAAGACAGTGAGGATGGAGCAGATCTGGTTTCCTACTCAGAATGGAGCAGGGTTAGGGGACGGAAGGTAGAATAGATCAGTGCTCAATCCCCACCACTCTCTGTTTGACGCCAAGGGAAGGCACTTAGGCAAATTGGACCTCATCCACAATGGGATCCTGCAATATGGGAAAACACACTGGCTAATTGCCCTACGTGCACTGCGGAAACAAGACTGTAGAGCATTAAAGCGCTGATTAAATAAACAGTGTTTTCATATAGTTGGTGAAGAAAAATATAAAAGCTTGGAACCCCACTGTGGAAATGTCTTGGAGTCAATAAATAAACAGTAGCATGACTGAAAGTGTTTGTTCCTTGACAGTGAAGAGGAAGAACGTGTACACCAAAACAGAGAGAGAGAGTGTATTTTGCTGAATCATCCACTGGATTATAGTTTTCCTTATTACATGTCACAGCATGTAGAATAAGAAGAATTTTATTCTCCCCTCTCCCCAGGTAAGCAGAGCTTTAATTTATCAGTCCATGCAATGTTCTAGAATAGTTTTACAACCAAGCACAGTCTCTACGATAAATATACCTGCACACTTAAAGTAAAATGAAATGATACTTGTATGGAAGTCTAATTTTTCTAGGTAGTAGGTGAGGTGAAAGATCCTCTGCTTAACACCCTGGAGAGCCACCAACAGTTTGAGCAGGGAATACTGACATTGATGGACCAATGGTCTGATTCAGTAAAAGGCAACTTCATGTGTTTATGTCTGTAGCCAATCCTCCAAGAGCTTACAATAGCCCCTGTAAGAAGAGCTCTGTAAGCTCTTGGAGGATTGGCTACATTAGGGGTGTGTTGCCTAATATGCAAAGGAGTTCCTGCTACAAAAAGAGCCCTGCGAACCAAACCATCCCTGGATGTGTGTGTTTTTAGAGTGGTGATTTTGATACCTGAATATGGAGGGACAAAAGTGGACTTGATCCTGCCACTAGGCAAGGTATTCAGGCATATAAGGGTCCAGCTGGGAACAACAGCATGCACTTTCCTCAGTATTGGAACCAGTAGGTCAGCCTACTGGAATATCCAGGAAGCTATACAATAAATAACTAAGGAACATATGTGGCTTCCTCTGAGAGAAAAAAGATGCAGAAGTCTGGGGACAGTCAGCATAAAGAAGAGATTCTTTTTTATAACTATCAGAAGACAGTGTTAACTTTATGACAGCATTTCACACTGCTTCCCATCACTGTCTTATGTTGTTTTAGAGGTACCTACCTTATGGAGCACTGGAAAAAAATATTTCAGAGTGATGACAGCACTAAATGCTGTGTATTGTTCCATACTTACTTCTAAGCAAGCCTGGATAAAGTTAGGAGTTATCAACTCTTGCCACATTCAAAAATGATTTTATGAGGTTCAATTTAAAAGAGCTTCAGTGCATATAAAAGTTAAGTGCCCAATATTTATTTTATAATCATCTTTCCACCTAAAAGTCACCCAAGGTGATGTACCACTATTTAACTTTCCATACCAAATTTAAAGACACTAATTCTTCCTATATCATTCACATTTATCACCAGAGATTTTAAAACCATAAAAAATAATTTTTTAAGAAAGAGAACTTGATAGCACTTCCAAAAGGCTAGACAGTTACTGCTTTAAGAAAAGCCATGACATTGACAGAAACTAAGAAAGAACACAACTGCTAACCCCAGATCCCCCCTCTGAATACATTCTTAGGTCTTGAAGAATTCAGCAGTTCTAAGTTTTAGGAAGTATTTCTGTGTATTAGAAATATATATATTTTAGATATTAATATTTTGTGTCTTGGAACACAATTTGGCATTAAGAAACCTTCCAAAATAGGAGTAATCTTATGCACAACTCACCCCTTTTAAATACCCCAAGTTATCATGTTGTTAGTGTTCTGCAAACAGCAAACTACAAAGGCAGAATGCTAAAGCAGGAACCCTCCAAAACAGAGCAGCTGGCAGAACAATTTTCCAGTCCATGGGCCTACAACCAGTCCAACGGGGTTTTGGTTTTGACTTTGACTACGGTCGGGTGCGAAACATCTCCTGGCAATACCAGGCCCGAAGGAGGCCAGGCTGGCCATTACCAGGGCCAGGGCTTTTTCGGTGGCGGCTCCTACCTGGTAGAACGAGCTCCCAGAGGAGATCAGGGCCCTGCGGGACCTAATGCAGTTCCGCAGGGCCTGCAAGACGGAGCTCTTTTACCAGGTGTCTGAGTAGGAGCCGCCACTACGGTACCATCATTACCTGGCCCTGGAGGAAAGAACGCCGGCATTGTCCGGAACAGAGGACACTGAGCTAGTAGAGCAGCAGTAAGTTCGTCATCTTTGCGGAATATCTTTGCGGAATTATATATGTAGTTTTGTAACGTCGTATAATGTTTTAAATGGTTTTAAAAATGTTTTTATGTGTGGGCGTATGCCTGTCTGTGACCCGCCCTGATCCCGCTTTTGTGGGGAGGGCAGGCTATAAATCGAAATAAATAAAATAAATAAATAAAATAAAGAAGAATTTAAGACCTAAACTTGTCCGTGAGGCTTATTTATTAGTTTGGATGAACTAGCTCTTCAAGAAATTACAGAGCAAAATGCATTTATCTGTAACAACATAGTACATGGAATTGTCTTTGGATCATTTTATTAAACTGAACAGTGTTGTTGTATTCACTATCAGTGTGATGTTTGTTAATCAGGCTATTTACCAATTGGACAAGGAGCTGCGGTGGCTCAAGTGGTTAAGATGCTGAACTGCAGGCTGTGGAAGGTCGGTAGTTCAGCAGTTCGAGAGCCGAGTGTGCCGCATGACGGAGTGAGCTCCTGTCTCTAGTTCCAGCTCCTGCCAACCTAGCAGTTCGAAAGCAAGAAATTGCAAGTAGATAAATAGGTACCACTTCAGTGGGAAGGTAACAGCATTCCGTGCACCTTGGTGTTTAGTCATGCCGGCCACATGACCATGGAAATGTCTTTGGACAGCGCTGGCTCTCCGGCTTTGAAACGGAAATGAGCACCGCAACCCTAGAGTCGGATTCGACTGGCTTTCGAGCAGGGGAATCTTTACCTTTACCTTTACCAATTGGAGAAGGAAAGGAAATAGATGTTTATTCCTATTTGTAAGTGTGCTTGGGAACTACTAATGGTATCGCTAAATGAGAGTGGAAAGAATATGCAATTAAGTCAAGGCATCTATCCAGATGAGGATAGTGTTATATAGCCAGTGGACAAAAAGGATGAACGCATGGGTCTTTATCACACCAAGATCAAACAAAGGTTTAGTATTTTGCAAAGCTTCTGAAGGACCACAATATCTGTAGTACACACTCATGTTTTGTCTGCAGGGGTCATTTCGTAGAAAAAGAGGTGCAGGAGCTCATTAGCATAACTCATTAGCATAACTTATTTGCATATGTCATACTCCCTGACATCATTGGAAGTGTGTCAGAAGGCAACACCCACCGTTCAAGCTCCACTGGACTGTTTTGGATTGCTAGCTATTGGGGGGGGTCAGATCTGTGCTCGCAGAGAATGTGCAGATCTGTCCTCGCAGAGGAGGGAGAGCTTGTACCTGAATAAAACTGGGTCTTAAAGGTGCCACTGGACTGTTTTGGACCGGGGGAGCTCTGCAACTTACCTGGCTGCTTCTTGCTCTGACGTAGGGTTGCTGGGAGGAGGGGGTGGGGCTTGTTGCATGCACCCGCCCCCTGGGCTCTTTACTGCCGGAGCTCCGCTCCTGTGCGCTCCTGCAGGAAATGACCCCTCTTTGTCTGTCTTATGTGATAAAAACAAAAGCTATCTTTCATTCAGCTCTACACTTGCACCTTTAAGGGTAATCTAAAGGCATGCAAACCTGGGTTTGAAGCAAGAGCCAGTGTAGCACAGTGACTACTGGGAGACCCAGGTTCAAGTTCAAATCCCCGTTCAAGCATAAAGCTCAGTGGTTGATCTGAAAGTGACTGAAAAGTGGGGTGTCCAATACAGAAAAGTGAAAGGATGCTAATTTGAAACCTGTAACTAATTTGGATCCATTTTCACAACCCCTGATACTTTAATGCAATAAAATAGTGCTAAACATCCTCCCTTATATTGAGCGAATTATAAACTGGATGAGTAAATGGGCCGCTAGAGATCATTTTTCCTATCTGTTACATAAACACCCATCTTCTATTGATATAAAATTTGTGGGACGTATTCTGGGTTTTCTAAGAAGTGATAGAATTAGGCTCCATTTTTATTCCCCCAGGATACCAACATTGATGTTCTCCATGCAGGAGCACCTTAAAAAATACCAAGTGTTTCCTGTGCAGTCATATTATCAGAATGGGAAGACAGCTCATTTAAGGAATTATGAGGGTCCACCTCAGATAAGGAGGAATAGAGAAAAATATGCCTTTAAGCCCAATCAATCAACTAAAGAAGACAAATTACTCATTGAGCTCAAATCTCCAGAGTCAGTACTTAAGAGGTTTACTGACCATGAAAATAAACAATTGCACTCCCAATATTTTAAAGAATTGTCACTCCAAAATGACCCTTCATTAACTCTTAATTCCCCTCAGGGAAAAAGGGATATTCCAGCACATAAGGGATGGCATACAGGCAGTTTTGAGGACACAGAGGAGTGCCTATTAACATCTTTTGGTGTTTTGCTATCAAAGGAACAGGATAACATGCTCCAGCAGCTGCAAAGGTTAATTTCCACTTTGTATGATATTAAATTACAATTTGACTATAAACTGGACTAACAAGTTTGCCCAGTAGAGATGTTTTAAATTGGGACATCATGGGATGAGAGATTATCCCTACCACTAAGTATTCCTGGACATGAGTCTATGGTTGATATAGCTAGGGACCCACCTCTTAAGGAAAAAAATGATTGACTCAAAGTATTGTCCTGGAACATGACTGAGTGGAACCCTAGAATGATGTGCTTGGGGGGGGGGGTCAACAGTGGGAGGGCTTCTAATGTCCTGGCCCCACTGATGGACCTCTTGATGGCACTGGTATTTCTGGCCACTGTGTGACACAAAGTGTTGGACTGGATGGGCCTTTGGCCTGATCCAACATTGGCGTCTCTTATGTTCTTATGTCAAGTAATGTAAAAAAGAATTTCTGAGTAAATTTGATTTACCTGGGCAAAGGTTAAAGTTTATGTTTCTGGTTTTACCACATATGCCTGCAGTTGACACCAGGAAAAGTGACAGGTGTTCTGGGGGGTTGATTCATTTAATCTCAGTAAACCTCAAAGGGAAGGTTACTGAGCCGCTTAATAAATCTCCGTATGCAGTGACATTACTTTTGGAGTTCAAGGAGCTTTGTACAATTTTGGTAAATATTTATCTTCAACCACATGCTTGTAAGTCTAAGACCTTTTAGTGCTGGAACCAGCTGGACACTTATTTAGAGAACCTACTTAGTCTTTATCCTGCAACCCCAGTGTTATTGGCTTGGTATTTTAATGCTAGGGTTGGGGGAACAAATGAAGACCTATTTCTGAAATGTTTTAGAACTCAGAGAAAAGACAGTTTAATTATGAATTACAGAAAATCTAAAGATAGGAAAATTAATGGTGGTGGCAGGTGTTTTGTATCCTTATTATTACAGAATAATCTAGTGATTTTGAATGGATGTATCTGGTTTGAAATCAAAGGACATTATACATGTATAAATCATAATGGAGTAAGCGTAGTGGATTACTTTGTTGCTTCTGTTGATCTTTTTAAAAGAGCTGAAACTCTGGAAGCAATGGATCATTCATTATGTCTACGAACTTGTCATACTTTACCCCTCGTAATGGAAACAGCCCTAGTCCAGACCCACAATAATTTAAGACTACTAAAATGGTGTGAAGCTATAGAAGAGAAGGTGAAAGTACAAATGAATCTGAATCTGAAGTATGCAAAAACATGGGGAATATGGAGCTCTTTACTGAATTGACGCTTTTCAGTCTGTGTTAGTAACAGATGGAATAAAGTCCAAGAGATAGTGTATACCTGATAGAAATACTTGGTTTGATACTGAATGTAAGGTTCTCAAAAGAGCACTTAGGAACCTGCTCAGATAGTTTAAAAATATGAATAGAACAGAGATATCGCCAAGTATTTTGAAACTGAAAGAGAATATTAAAAAAAATTATTGAAAACTAAGCTCAAGGCCCCCCAAAATGAATGGGATCGTTTATTATGGGCCGTAAAAACAAAAAATGACAAAGTCTTTTGGACCTTAATAGCAAAAAGATTAAATACAAGGTTCCCCATATGTTGCCATATTCTGGCAGCTGTTTGGGAAGCCTTTTTTGCTACTACATTCACACACAGAGAGACACAAAAACCCATGGAAATATACTGAATAGTAGACCGAGATTGTCACCAAGTATAAAGGAATGGCCCCCAGTAACAGTTAACGAGGTTAAGATCTTGGTTAAACAACAAAAAAAGGGGAAAGCACCTGACCCTGATCTAATACCAGCGGAACTGTTTAAAATCGACCCAAATTGGTGGGCACAGATTCTAGCCTCAGTTTTTACTGATATAAACAAGATGGGATGTATTCCTGAAGTTTGGCACAGTGCAATAATTGTACTGATTTACAAAAAGGGGGACCCAATGGACCTGACAAACTACTGCCTAGTTTGTTTCGGGGACAAGGAAAACACTCTACACAGCCAAGATGCTGTAAAATGCACCTCCATGCTTGAAAAGAGATGGATGGGGTCTAAGGATGGGATTCTCACAAATTAGGGCACATCAATCTCCAGTTCTAACATATTTATTACCTATGTTGTTCCCTCCCCCCCCCTTGAACCGAAACAGATGATAACCAGGAATTAAACTTGTCATTCTGTTGATCTGTTGAGAAAAATGTGTCCTCACTATTTTGCATGCTAATTTAACAAACCACTCCTATATATACAACTATGATATGTAATTCTATTTCATCATCTGACAAAGTGTGCATGCACACAAAAGCTCACACCTTGAATAAAGTTTTGTTGATCTTAAAGGTGCCACTGGACTCTAATTTTGTTCTATCGCCCAGTAACATTGTTATCCACTGCTGGAAAACTCTATGCTGCTATGCTTTTTGGAAAACTTAGATCATGGGTTGAAAAAAATAACATCCTTGGGAATGAGCAGGTCGGCTTCAGGAAAGGAGCAAATGCTATTGATCTTTGTCATATCCTTCAATATCTAGTTGATATGAGTTCCAAAGAAGGTATACTGGGAGCAGCCTTCATAGATCAGCATTTCACACAATTTCTAGGCCCAGATTATGGGAAAAATTAAAGAATTATGGTATTGAGTCTCACCTCATATTTAATACAACAGCTATACAGATGCTCCAAAGCCCGGGTCAGGTGTGGGGAATAAGGAAAGTTATCTTGGGTACTTTCCCTAGACAAGGGTGTTAAACGGGTGTATTCTTGCCCCCTGATGTTCAATTTATATATATCAATGATCTTAGAAATTGTCTCCTGAGGAATGATTTCCATCTTTCGTATTTATCCAAGTACTAAGTTCCAGTTCTCTTGTATGCAGTGATAATGTCTAGATCAGTAGTGGGACTCCGTAAATTGATTAAAAAATTGAGGATCACTGCAATCATGAAGGTCTGGTTATCAATGCAGTAAAATCTAAGGTCCTAATATTCAGTAAAGGAAAAGAACAAAAACCTTTACATGGCATATAGCAGGCCAACAAATGGAACAAATCAATCAATTTAAATACTTGGACATCCATTTTAATACATCCCTTTCATGGAAACTACGTTTGGATTTGGCAAGGATTAATGCCCTGGGAACTGGGAGGACAACAGAAAAATATTATACAGCAGGTGGTGAATTTGACCCCTTGGCTATAAAGGTATATAATGCTAAAGTAATAAATCAGTACTTATATGGTACAGAAATTTGGATAGACTCTGTCTCTGAGAGAATGGATTCTATTCAATATGATTTCTTCCCCAGATGTGTTTCAGGTATAGCACTGAGAGCTGAATTGGGCGAATCATCAATGGAGGCTAAGGCATGGATTAAAGCATTTCTTTTGAAAGTTAAGACCTTAAAATCTGAGGGAGGATCTACCCTCAGTTGACTTTTACAAGCACATGCATATAATAGCCAATGGAATCAACTACTGGAAAAGAAAATGAACACCAAACAATATGGTGAAGATCATGGAGACCAAAGAAATAATTAGCCCAGAGGTGTCGAACTCATTTGTTACAAGGGCCAGATCTGACATAAATGTCACTTTGTTGGGCCAAGCCATGTGCGCCATGAAATGTAACACAAGGTACTGGAGATATAAACTTTATAAAGGTGATTTCAGATGCCAAATGGCAATAGCAGGCATGATTGGATTTGGTGTGATATGCAGAGGGGTGAAGATATCAGCATTGGTAATGAGACGGAAACCTAGGTCTCAATTTGGTACAGGAGGATTCAGTCCAGAGGATGCAAAGAATAAATGGAAATAAGTCTGAAGAAGTGAGCAGTGACTCACAAAAGCACATACCCTACCACAATTTTGTTAATCTTTAAAGGTCCTACTGGAATCTTACTCTTTCTACCACTATTAGAAACCACAACATTCAAAAACCGGGGGGGGGGGCACAATGACATTTTAACCTTCCAGGACATTCAGTTGCTGGCCTAAGAGTAGCAGTTCTCTTACAAAGGAATTTCAAAGGGAGATTAGAAAAAGAGACTGCTGAATTGCAACTGATCATGAAGCTCAGGACAATGCAAACTCCTGGACTAAACTGAGACCTAGGTTTCTTCTCTTATTACCAATGCCTGCTATTGTCTTTTGGAGTCTGAAATCACTTCACTCTCCAAGATATAAAGGCAGATGGACTCACATTCTAGTTGTATGTGAAGAAGTGAGCAGTGATTCATGAAAGCCACAAGTTTTGTTAGTCATTAAGGTACTGCTGTACTCTTGCTCCCTTTCACTGATAAGGAATGCAAGCTGTGCTGTTAGGTTTCTCCCCCCATCCCATCGGTTAGAAATGGAAAGGACAATCAAGTGCCATGGGATGCTCTCTCTCTCTCTCTCTCTCATACCTGGAATAAAACATTTTGGGGTCTTAAACAAAGGATCTCCCCCCAATACCTGGAATAAAAACGTTTTAGGGTCTTAAACAAATAACTCCCCCCCCATACCTGAAATAAAAACATTTTGGGGTCTTAAACAAAGGACTCTCCCCCCATACCAGGAATAAAAAAATGTTTTGGGGTCTTAAACAAAGGACTCACTATCTTTTTCTGGGGTGCTCCCTCTGGCTCCCTCCCTCCCTCTGAAGAAAAAGTGTGCTTCTACCTGGAATAAAATGTTTCTGGTCTTCTTAGAAGTCCCATGAGATGCCATTTTCTCCCCTCTCTCTGGCTTTTTCCCTCCCCCTCCCTCCCCAGAGGGTGAGGGGGGAAGAGCCCTCAGCCAATCAAGGGAAGGCTCTCTTTCTCTTCTATGAAGCAGGAACTAGGAGGGAATGGCCAGAAGGAGCTGTGGGGATAGGTACAGGAAGCAGCACAGAGTCATCTGCTCTCAGGCTGGATTGCAGCCCTGTGTGGTCCTGATCTGGCCTGCAGGCAGCACACTTGACACCCCTGAATTAGGCTAATTAAATTGTGTGTTAAGAAAGTGGAGATTAACAGCACATATGTCAGGGCCCACAGGGTATGCTCAGTGTCTTATTTAGGTATTGGCCTCTCAATGTGACTGCCGAAGTACTATTATCAGTTGACAATACCAAAGCTCAAAAGACCTTTTACTTTGTCCAGAATGAATTCTGTTCTGTCGGCTGTCTTGGATTGCAGATACAAAAAAGTGCCATCTACAAATAGAATATGTACACGCTCATCTGATAAAGTTGAAACTATTGAGCATATGATTATGGAGTGTCCTATATTTAATTAGTTGAGGGCTAGTTTAATTACTCCTTCCCTCCAAATGATGAAAAGGTCTAAGGAGGCGCCTGATAGTATGAGGGCACAAGTGACATGGTTATTATCAAATACAAATGATTCTGTTACTCTGTTTGTGGCAAAATGTTTAGGGGTAATAATTAAACAGCAGCAGAAGAGGTTCAAGTAAGGCAATATTTTATTTTATTTTCTGCTTAAGGCTATAGCTGTATGAGCAGTAATAGATCGATAGACCAGTTACTGTTCTCAGCCTTCCTGAGTCCACAGGAAGATAAAATGGAGGGAAGAACCATGTACACTGCATGGAGTTCCTTGGAGGAAAGCTGGAAGAAAAGTGTCATGAAATAGACAGAAAAAACTTTGTTGCGATTTTAATTATTGTCATCATTGCATATAAATGCAACAGACACAGTATGTCCAACGTATGTCTTTATCTTGGCAAAGCAGAATGAGTTGAACTTGGCAATTCACGGCTTAGTAATATTTTTGTTTGAGCAGCACTTTGACCGCAACTCTGCCCTCTGAAATGTAGAGGGGGGGAAAGAATGAGACAGCACTGCATAATTAAGATGGAATGTCAGCTAAGCTCAGATGTATGAAAATTCCAATCTTACTGGGGTGTGTGTGTGTTTCTGAATACCTTGGGATAACCAAGCGAGGTATCAGTACATCTTCCCGCTCTCTGTCTCTCTTCTACAAGTGGCCTGCTGTCACTATGACAACAAGAAGCCTGTAGCACATCTGCAGCATACTGTAAAAGAAGAGGAAGAAGGTGACTGGGAGGTGAAAGGCAAGACTGAGGCAAAACAAAAGGGAAAAATAGAAAAGGAAGGAAAAGGCAGACAAGACACATTCTTTACATTAGTGGTGCATTTAGGAAATGTGTTATGACAACTGTAAAATACTTTTGGGTCCCCATGGGGGAGAAAAGCGGGGTATAAATGAAGTAAATATACAGTCACACAGTCACTAAGAAAAATACAAGGAAAGCAACTTATTGAAACTTTCAGGTAGGTAGCAATGAAGGAAGACACACTATTGATTATCTGCTTGGAATGTATTTATTGCATGGCTTTCAGTGTTCTTTATGTCTGGCACAAACAAAATCAGCTTGCTATTTTCTTGAGACTAAACAAAATAAAGGATTCAATAAATCTTCTCCTATGGACACCTTTAGGCATATAGTGCAGTTCTGAACAAACAGACTGTGGCTTCTGAATACTATCATGTCCTGTGGGTAGATTTTGTAGTGACCAGCTAAAGGGTTGTGGGGCTATTATGTCCTATTGCACAATACACAATGGGAATGGTCCACCATATAAATGTTAATGCACAAGAAGCGCTCTAACTGAAGACTACCTTCTCCTTTTATGCATCACTATTATCTCCAGATCAGGTATCTTGCTCTTCACTGAAACGAAGCTAGATTTCCAATGCACCTTTATGAAAGAGGAAAATGACTGTTTAGGATAACAGCTTCTCAAATGACCCAATTTATACCCCAATCCTATACAGGGTGACTTCAGTCTAAGGCCACTGAAATCAATGGACTTAGATTGGAGGCAGTCTGCATATTTTATATTTAAATTAATTTAAAGCCCCTACTTCATAATTAATTTACAGCCCTTACTGCACATTTAATTTAAAGCCTGCACTATTTACTCCCTTGCACTTTGCTTTTCCTTTTCACTGCTTGATGCCTTTAGCAGTCCTGCATCTGCAAAATTTAGATATGCAACCCTCCCGAGAACCACTTTTTCTGATTGTTTTCCAAAACACTGCATATGGACTTATACAGGAACACTGAGAACAAAAAATGTATAACTACTGTAGTTCCTCTGGAAGTTCAGAGTCCTTATGGCATGGCTAAACAAGCAACAATTAGTGTGGTATCTAAATACCATGCAGTTGCAAGGATATGGGAATTTAAGCAGAATTCATATTTTGTTTGTAATTCTTCTAGAACAATAATAGAAATGCCATTTGTTTTATAGCTCTGACTACCAATATCTGTATTACTGTCAGGCTCTCTGTGCATTTTGCAGTTTACAGCTCGCCTGTCATTAAGAGAGGAGGCTCCTCTCTCTCCCTCTCTTTGAAGTGTCTGGGGCTTGTCACCTTCAAGAGGCCAAATGTCCTGGCTTCTCAAATGTCTGTGCTCTTGTTTCCTTGCTATGTAAGGTTACCTGCCTATGGGGGGGAAGGGGGGGGGGAGCTGATGGTTAGCTCTGGCAGGCAAATGCCAGTGGTTGATTGGGTCCTGTAGCCTTCACGCATTTAACTTCAGTTCTAACAATACATGTGTCTAGGATGGTATCTATCAACTGACTCAATAAAGTTAGCTTTCTATAAACTGACTGGTGTTGAGAACTGATTTAACCAGGAACCTGACAATTACAAACAATCCTTTCATTGTGAAAATGCTTGGATGATAGCTGTTTTCCAGCATGTTTTGCAATTATCTGCAGATTTTAGGCATTTTATATTCTCTTTCACTATAATGCACATTTTCCTTCATACATCAACTGTCATCAACGTTTGTGCATACAAACAATACACCCAACCCCATAGGAAAAGACTTGGCTACTTCCCTAGCAGGCAATGAGATAGAAGCACTTTTTAAATACTTATTTTATTTTAGAAGTATGTACTTTTGTAGTCTACAGTCCACTGCATCCAATGCTGCAATGTATTGAGCGACTGCCAGTATATGTTCCAATTTTAAAAGATGGAATGTTCAAAGTGATACCTGGCAGTCTTTTTCACCATGTTTTATAATTAGCAAAGAACCCACAGGCCTCATTGAAATCTTGGTTCACAGATGAAATCATTCTACTAGTTCATGTCCTGCCATATCCAGTTACAATCATATATTTCAACTAACTTGTTTGAAGATGGGCACTCAGGTAGTCATTGATGGAATGGCCAGGGAAGCTTAAAAGTATCACTTATGGGTGACATCGGTGCCCCAGAATAATTTCAGCGGTTTCGTGTAGTCACGTGGCTGACAGTGAACACTAGATTTAAAGAAAGAACTGTTGATTGCCTATCATAGGTCTCCCACCTGCTTCTTTCATGGCTTCACCTCTTAGTGTATTATGACTCACTGCAGTACATTTAACTTGGGAGCTGTACATAAGAACAAGAGAGATATTGTTATGTTTTGTGGGTGGTTTGCTCTGTGAAAGTGGTTTCCCATGGGATTCTTGCTTTTACAAACTGATTATAAATTCTTCTAATGCACTAGTTCAGAATCATTAATGCCTTAAAACCACCTCTGAAGAGCCAGCATGGTGTAGTGGTTAAGAGCAGCGGTCTCTAATCTGGAGAACCAGGTTTGATTCTTCACTCCTCCACATGAAGCCTGCTGGGTGACCTTGGACCAGTCACAGTTCCCTCAGAACTTTCTCAGCCCCACCTACCTCACAAGGTGTCTCTTGTGGGGAGAGGAAGGGAAGGCGATTGTAAG
The DNA here is from genome assembly GCF_001447785.1 of Gekko japonicus. Classification (NCBI taxonomy): domain Eukaryota; kingdom Metazoa; phylum Chordata; class Lepidosauria; order Squamata; family Gekkonidae; genus Gekko; species Gekko japonicus. The sequence goes on from NW_015164194.1 coordinate 159,159, forward strand.
CTGCTCTGAGACTTCGTAGGGTAGAAAGAAGCGGGGTATAAAAACAACTCTTCTTCTTCTCCTGCATCCATACCATTATATCTCATTGCCTGGATGCAGATTATCCTATCTCTCTATAATCCTGCTTTGGTGGTGGCACTCTCCTGAACATTCCACACACTCCCAAATCAGTTGGCTCCCCGATCTGTCACTCAGAAGCTGTCCCTATCCACTGGCTGCATTGCCTGAGTCTCGCCTCCAATATTCTAAACAGTTTGCTGTTCCTCTCCCCCCAATAGCCAGTTGGAACACAGAGGTCATTTGCATATGCGGCCTCATTGGCCTTTGCCTCTAACATTCTAAGCAGTTTGCAGTTGCTTCTGGGAGTCACTGAATGTGTCCTGAGGTAAAATACATATCCCAAACAGTCAACTGTTTAACTGGCTATGGAATCACTTTCCAGACCCTTGGAACCCAGAAGACATGGCATAGGAGGAGGTCCTTTCTACCTTAGCTGCCACTGCGTAACCCCAAATCAACATAAATCAGGGGTGGAGGGAACCATACCTGTTACCATGAGGCTGTCATCCCGTACTACCCACCTGGGGCAGCAAAATGACTTGAGACAGCCCTGCCTTATAGCTAAGCAGGAGGAAATAAACATGGCTTGCCTCCCTCTATTTTCCCCTTCCCTCTGCCGCCCCACCAGCCACAGCTGGGACACTCACCTGGAGCTTCCTTCTAGAACTCGTTGCATTTCTTCCCACAATGGGCCTTACTCCTAGTATATATATAATTCCCTTACATATTGGCCATTTCCAGGTTTTCCATTGGCTGTGCAGTGCGCTCCATCAGCCATTGGCCCATCAACCACCACTCAAGAGTACTCGCATGCCATTGGCTGGGGGCTGGGTCCTTGCCCCCGTCCACTGCCAGCCTGGACACTCTTCTCTCACAGACTAAACTATTGTTTCCCCCTCAGTCTCTCCTGATGAAGACACTTCTGCTTGGCTCCTGTGGGACTCACTTTTCCCTCAGTGGCTGTTACTAGACAACCAAGCTTTTACTGGCTCTTGTCAGTAAAAAGGCAAAGGTAGGACGCCCTTTCCAGGCCTTTGTGGGGAATTCATTAGGGCCAGTTCTGATTAGGGTTGCCAGCTCCAGGTTGGAAAATTCCCAGATATTCTGTGGTGGAGTCGACGACGGAAGCCAGAGTTTGCGGAGGGGAGAGGCCTCAGCTGAATAGAATGCCATAGAGCCTAACCTCTAAAGCAGTTATTTTCAGTGTGTGTGGGGGGAGAGAGTCTGGAGTTCAGTTGTGATACCTGGCGATTTTCAGGCTCCACCTGGAGGTTGGATACCCTAGGCATAGCAGTTAGCACTTCAGAGCAGTGTCTGCCAGACCCAAGTTCTTGCTGTGGAAGTTGAGTGGGTGATTTCGGACCAGTCACAGACTTTCAGCCTAACCTACCTCACAGGGTTGTTGTGCAGATCAAAAGGGGGAGAGGAGAATGATGTAAGCTGCTTTGGTCTCCAGTGCGGAGAAAGACTGTACTTTTCCTCCTGGGGAACCATTGTTGCCAATCCCCAGGTGAGGGATGGAAACCTGAAGTCAGAGGGACAGATAACAGTACATTGAGGGTTGGCTGGGAAGGAAATAGGGTTGCCACCTCTGGGTTGGGAAATTCCTGGAGATTTGAGGGTGGAGCCTGGAGGGTTTGAGGAGGGGTGGGACCTCAGACAGGTACAAAGCCATAGACTCCACTCTCCAAACCAGCCATTTCCACCTGGGCAATCATGGTTGCCAATCTCCAGATGAGGGCTGAAGATCACTCAGAATTACAACTGCTCTTCAGATGGCAGAGATCAGTTCCCATGGAGAAAATGGTAAGCTCTGTGTCATTATACCCTTCTGAGGACACCACAGCAAATTGATGCTGAGTGCCCATTGCCAGAGCACCCGCCCAGAGCCTCTTTCTAGAGCTCGTTGTTGTTATTTCCACAATGGGCCTTATTCCTAGTATATATCATAATGTCCTAGAGGTTGATGGCTGATAGAATCATATAGCTTCCAGTTGTTTTCCAGTATGAGGGGTTTTCAGCTATCCCTTTGAAATGTACCATTTGCTTGTATGACAAACTCCTATCACTCTCCCCACACTGGTGTGAACTTTCCCACCAAAATTCTTTGGTTCCCTGCTGTGACTGAGCAGCCCTTGGTAGCGTGTAAATAATACAGGTTTTTGAAATAATTTTTGTCCCACCCAGCCCCACAGAATATAATTCAGCTTTTAGCCCAGCCCAAGGAACTTGCTACGAGAAAGCAGGAGCAAACCCTCTTTTTATTTCCGTTTTGAAAAGGCACTGGAGACAGTTTAACAGTAAAACAAAAGAACAAGTTAATTGAACAGCCAGGGACTGAATAGGAAAGTCAGGGATTGGGACTGCTGAAGTAAACGCTGTTGATAATACAGAATTCATTTCTTTGAGCAGGCAAAATGATGTTATTAAAGCTTATTTTCAGGTATTCTTAGTTCTTAATTGTATGAGGTGTTTTACTTAGTATTTTACTTACAGCAACAATGTTTCATCAGAGAGTTTCCTATGGCAGTTCAGGTTTCCTGGAGTTGGTTTCTTAGTTTATTTCTATTTCCTGAGTTGCTTAAAACCATTTTCCCTTACAACAGACTAGGGTTTTCCTCAGAGCTAAACCCTCAGACATTGGGCAGGGATTAATCTCTTCCTCCTCAGAGGAATTAACCCAGTTCCTTTTTTGGTTTGAAAGGGCGTTTCCACACACTACCCCAGTCACTCTTGCCAAATCTCTCTCTCAGCTCTGGTGTCTGTATAAAGCAGACTTCAGCTTATGTTGACCCTTAGACTTTGAGCTCTTGAAGAGAATTCTTCCTCAGGTTAGGAATATAAGAGTTAAGGCAAGGAGTCTTTTACTTTCACTCTACAGGTGAACCTGTCTGACTTATCTTGTCAGACAAACTGACTCCTAAACTCTGTCAGAAACCAACTGACTGCCTTCAGAAAGGTTCCAACTTTTAAACTGTAATCTCCAGACTGATAATTGACCACTCCCCTCAGCTGATCGTATATTTTTCTCTGCTGGCACTGGCCAATCAGAGAAGAGGAGCAGCCTGTCACTCAAGCTCTCTTTTCCAGGGAAAAGTTAACTCTTTATCTCCCAGCTCTCTGATTTAGCTGCACTTTAAACCCTGCTTTTAAAGTGCAGTCCGTCACAGTTTGTAAAAGGGTTCATCTCCCCCCCACACACACACCTCTGCCTTACACACATACCTTTCTTGACTTTCATTCATTCTGGATAACCCAAAGCCCAACTGAAGGCTTTCTGTGTCGTGGCTGCATAAGAGCCAGTAGAGGCTGCCATTTTAAACATGTAATAAAAAAACATGTGGAACTCTCTAAAACTGAGCTGATACAAAAGCTTTTACGTGTGCTCTGAAACCTTTTAGGACTTTTTATTGTACAGCAATCTTTTTTTTTTAAGTTAAACAACTATATCAAGACCAGAGCAAGTAATTGAAATACTATATTTCTTGAATTTTTCTGTTTATCCTTTCCAGTTAACTTTCAGTATATTGCTACTGCAGACTATGTATCTTTTTTTACAAAAAGAATACATATAAAATGCAATTCACAGAACACTGCTTCTGTGAAAGCCCTGTTGAAATTAATGTAGATCCTATAGGATTACCATGAGATGGTCTCTGTCCTAGAACAGTAACTTTTGTTGGATAATAATGTTCTTATTCTGCTGTCTGTAGGCTACACCTATTCTTTATATTCCAAAATGCCAGCTCCACTTGTCTAAAGTGTCCCTGGGACCTAGTTATCAACTAACAATTTATCAATAAGATGATAAACTTGATCTCTGTTTTTACAACCAGGTTTACCAACATGACAACCGCAAAAAGAGGCATTTCACACATTCCTGAGCAACAGTCACTTGGAAAAAAGTAGGGAAGAATTATGTGCTGATCCCTTTTGGACAACAGTAAAAGTAATCAAACATTTTAGCTTTAAGCAGACATTTGTCAGATTCCTGCAGCAATCAGTTCCCAACAGCTTTCATTCAAAGAAGTAAAGTTTATTGAGACAATTGATAGTATGCCGTTATCTTAACCATCTCGTGTTAGAACTGATTAAAAGTGCTCGAAGCAAACATAATTCAAAGAGACCCCTGATGGACCAGGGCCAATGAGGGGCCAGGTAAAGGACCACCAAATTAACAGGCATTAATTCCCAAGAGAACTACTACACCAGGCACTGAAGGTCAAGCATAGATAAGAGGAACAGAGGAGACACAGCAGAAATGAAACTTAACATTCCGAAGTCATCCCACTCCCATGGCAGCTAGGACTAGACAGAGGCCTAGCTGACAACATTCTCCTACCCACAACAGGCATGCCCGTACATATAACTTCCAGGTATACCAGATCCCAGATTTATTTTCTGGTAGGTTTCTGAGGCGGTCATTTTGGACTCCTGTATCTATTGCTGGACTCTGTCTCTGACTTGTGTGCGAAGTATTTCCAAAGGGACTTGTGTAACCTACTACTGTAATGATGTCCTTCCCATACCACAGAATTGTTCTCTGTTTTTGCAGCCACATTCACCACATCAGGTACAACGTCAGCCTCTGTGTCACACAACTTCTGACATACTTTTAAGGTTATGACAAAAATAAAAAACCTTCATGACCAAAATAAACTTTCATGAGGTCATTAGTTGTTCTAGATTTTCTGGGTTGTCTAGGTAGTTGTTTTCATGAGATCACTTGTTGACAGTGCAATCCTAAAAATTCAAAGTCTACTGAAATTGGTGGGCTTAGAAGGGTGTGACTCTATTTAGGACTGTTCTGTACATATCTTAAGTTATGATAGATATTAGAAAGGAAAGGAAATGAAACACAGAAGATTCTCCAATGAACATATTTTTACAAATGATTAGTTCCTCAGAGACGTATGCTTATCTATTGTTGGGAGACTGTACTGAAGTAAGGACTAAGGCACATAATGCCAGGCATACCTCATGTGAAATGAAAAGCTGTGTAGGTAGTTGCAAACTTCCTAATAGAGAAATAGCCTTTGCTGACTTGTGACAAAATCTATATCCACTCATCTACAGCATCCAGTCTGTATTGCAAAGATGGTAAAATATATTATTCTGATCCAGAGGCCTTGATAACCCATGAGCTATAATCATACTATTAGAAAGCTTGAATAAAAAATGTATTTGTGCAAGAAGACCTCTGAATTATAGTAAAGCTTTATCATCCTAGAGAATGCACAACTGCAACTTTTAACAAGAGCAAAAAGTCTCATTGCCTGCCCAAAATATACGGCCATTCAGGATGAAGTCTGGACTCCAAGCAAAATATCAGGGTTGGCTGGGCAGGCAATACGTAGTTTGTCTATGCTTGAATGCATCTGCTGTTACTTCACATTTTCCAGGATTAACGGTGCAATCTCTTTTTTTAATATTTATTTTTTTATTAAGAGAAACACAATAAGTCAACAGCAGTGTTATACAAATGTCTAAAACCTGCCAAAACAGAGTTTAAAAAACCAAACATGAAATAATAAACACATAAACAAGACAGCGCCCATTGTAAGTTTCCCAGAATGTTGCAACCAACAACTTAATAGTACCAACCTCAGTGTAAGATAACTTGGTGATCGAGCTAATACCCATATCATACTCTATGTGTATGGATAGGTATAAGACTAAAAGTGTAGCCAGGGCACATAAGATGCCTTCGAGAGGAGAATGTCCCTCTCTGACATGTACTGAAGAACCCTGCACCAAATCACAACAAACCTCTCATATGCTTTTGTCATGTCAACGGCCGTATCTAGTGTGACCTGTGTGAGCTTATCTAAAATAAACTGATCCCAGATTTTGTCAAACCATGTTTGTATCGAGGGAGGTGAGCTGACCATCCATCCAGCAGCTATGGTTAACCTTGCTCCCGCCAGGAGTTTAGAAATAAGATCCTTCTGAGCCCTGGTCACAGAGATTCCATCCAATAAGTCAAGAAGTGCCAATTTGGGGCAGACCAATAAGTGTAATGTTGTGATTTTATTTATTTTCCCCATAACCTCTTCCCAAAAGGAATGTATGATGGGGCACTCCCACCAGCAATGAAAATACAATCCTATGTTTCCACATTTCTTCCAACATCGCGGACTCACTGTCGAGTTTATCTTGTGCAGTTTTTCGGGTGTGAAATACCATCGAGTGATCAGTTTGAACAGCTGTACACGGACGTTAAAATTTCTGGACCGGCTAGTCGGTGAGTCCCAAATTTTAGTCCACATCTGTTTCGAGATATCCATCTGCAGGAACAATGCGCACGCGCTAACGACTTGGACGCCTTGTCTCCGCTCTCCAAGGAAAACAAAGTTAAACAGCTTTAAATGAATGTAAATTGTCAGTGAGAGCTGAACAAACTGATTTACGAGACATCCAGAATAACAAGAAGCAGTTCGGGAAGGACTTGGTGAGAAAACAATTAAGCTTCTTCAACATTTAAGATAAGGGAGGCTGGGCCGAGTCGGAGATAACATGGCAACAACAGTGAAGAGTTTATCAGAGCAATTGGCGCAATTCCAAGCTTTAGTGCTTGACTCCCAGAACAAAATACAAACTTCATTGAGTGAATTAGCAACAGAAATGAAAAATCTGGGGTCAGAGATAAAATTAGCAGCTGGTGTTGCATCCGAAGCCAAGGCCATGGCAAACGAAAATAGAAAGGAGATTGATTTACTGAAAAAACAATATATAGATTTGTCCGACCGGAATAGACCAGTCGGAACCAGAAGAAGGGCCATCTATCCGCCAGGATAAGAGGCCAAGGATGTCTCAAGATTAAAATATATTAAGGGAAGTATACAAATGGAACTAAAACAACATGTAAAATCATTATTAGCATA
>NW_015164194.1:169433-169563 GCF_001447785.1 Gekko japonicus
ACGAAGCAAATAAAGGGGTGGGAAGATTTGGAGTATTTACAGGAGATAAATTTAAATACGAAAAATTAGAAAGGGGACCAAGAAGAACAGCATTAATGATTTGGAGGAAATGGCAGAGGAAATGGCTAAA
>NW_015164194.1:170119-197363 GCF_001447785.1 Gekko japonicus
TCCCATATGTGGTGGGAGTGTAGAGAAGTTCAGAGTTTCTGGGAGAAAGTGACAAAGCAGCTTTATAAGTTCTTTACAATAAGGCCGAAGATAGACTTGAAACTGATGCTAAGCAGCACTTTAGGCAATCAAGGCATTGGAAAAGGAGGACAGGACTTATTTAAAGCAATGGTGTTAGCTGGGAAAGCCGTAATAGCATTTGGATGGAAAGATAAAACCAAATGGACAGTAGTAAATTGGCAGAATTATTTATTTGAATACATTCAATCAGACATAATAACTATTACTAACCAAGAAGAACAATGGGAAGCAAAAATAGGGAAGATTAAGAAAAAGTGGCATTTGTATTTAAAATGGGTCATGGAAAGTCAAAGGTCGGACATTCAGTGGAAGCTCTTAAGTTTGTGCCCCTGGCTAGAAAGGATAAATAGTTGAGGGGGGGGGGATAGGAAATAAGAAAAGGCAGAAGAACAATATGTGAGAAAAATAACCATCCAAGTTATACTAAAACTCCCTACCTCTGATTACAGAACAGGAATAATCTTTGGCTACGAATTTAAAGAGAAAAAGGAAGAAGAAAAGTATGAAGGACGGGAGGAAACAGAGGAAGCAAGAAGGACAGAAGGAGGAGGATCTATATAAAGGACTATTGCCGAAGACACAGAAACAGTTATAAACTTTGAGGAAGGAGGAGGGAGGGTAGAGAATACAATATGTGTGGGAATAGGGATGGGCTTGATTGTAATATGGAAAAATATAATTAAAAAAAAGAGAGAGAGAGAGATATCCATCTGCAAATCTTCTTGCCAGCGAAGTTAATGTGCCATAACTGCACGGTTATCCAGTCCTAAAATCAATTTACGTAAAATTGCTATCAACCCCTTGGTCGAGGCCGTGTACGTCAATAAGAACTTTTCCAGTCCGGAGTAGGGTCTATCAGACGTTCCCTTTGAGGCCAGGAATTCCGTTAGATTTTTTAGCTGAAAATAACTATGCCAAGAAAAGCGCACCCCAGCTTGTTCCTCAAAATACATTTTTTCTCAGATTTTCCTGCATAATACTAGATCAGACATTCGAGAGAATCCCGCTTGTAACCAGTCTCGGTAGACCCCAGGCTCTTGTGCTGATGGGAACCACGGTTGATTCACGAAGGTAGAGAACGGGGAAATGTCCGGGATCAGCTGTGCAATCTCAAACAGCACTCAGTCCATTGAAGCCAATGGGCTTGGAAGAGTGTAACTCAGCTAAAGATTACACTGTCCATCCTTTGAATAGCCACTGGAGTTGGCTTTTTTCCTAGGCTTAGTTTTCAGGCTCTTTTCATACCTCTAGGTTTTTTCCTCCCCAGTGACTGTCATTCCTACAGCTAGTTACTGGATCACTAGTTGTCTTGTATCAGCTCCTTTTATGTGCTGTAATGATTTGCCTGCTTCTGATGCTTTGCTATTCAGTTTGTTCTGTTTTCTGCTGACTTGCTTTCAATTTATTTTGTGACAGGGATTTAATATTTTCAGAGAACATTTGCTGTGCTTAATGGTTTGAATGCAGGTCTTTAATGGATTCTGTTATAATGTTATTACCTACTGTTTTAATTTTATATAGAAGCAGGCTCCAGAACATTGTGCTGAGAGCACATGGTCCAAATGTCTTGTGTTTTTTTTAAGTGAACAAACACCATGTATTTAGTCCTTTCACATTTGGTTCACGGCACTTGTTTGCAATGCCCAAAATGGAATTTATGCTGGGAAACGGTGCATGCTATGGATTCAAATGGGACAGTCTTCTCAGCAAAATCACCTTTGAACCTCCCTAGAGAGGTGAACTTTTCAGAAATTTTGCAACCCTTTATGCAGTACTCCAATCTAGGTTTATTTCACTACTTTAAGATGCTTCAATAGATTGTAGAAAATGTGGTTAAAATAAAGCATGTACATTTGTATTGTTTAGTATATTTCTACAAAAATCAGATCCTGTCTAGCATGATCAGAACTGTATTCATGAAAGTAAATTTCCTGCCCCCAGCTGTGCCCCCTGATTCATGCCCCTGGGGTAACTGCACCCAAATGAATAGTAGGGTGAACAATGGGGGGCCGTAGGAGCAATAAACAAAAATCCTTCCATCACTTCCCACTCCTAGATGTATCCTGCCATTGGAAAACATGGTTATGATCCAAGCCAATGATTACAAGAATATCTAATTTCAGGATAGAATGAAAGCAGGGGCTCCTGGAGATATTTAAGTATGCCTTAGATTTTGCTGGTTGGGAAAATAAGGAGGGAATCAGAAGTTGAATTGGATACAAAAGATCTGCCTCCCCCCTCACCACCTCCCCAGTGCAGCATTCTATGTGCTATGCAATTCCCAGAGAAGTAGAAAGAGTGAGGTGGGTAAGGTCGGTGATTCAGCCCTTGGGAATAAAAACTCTTCTGCTTGCAGAAATTGACTCAGGATCCAACCCAACATGCAGATCTTTATAACATCAACAACATTCAGAAACAAAAGAAACATTTATAAAGAAAAAGCAGAATATTCTGGTAAATGGCCTTATAATCCCTCTATACTATAAAGCTGATTTGGGGTGGCATCTCTCCTATGGGGTGGCAGGATTCGATTCATGCCAAAATCAGTTGGCCGCCTGGACTGCCACTCACAAATGGGCCCCTGGTCACTGGCTGGGTTGGCTATGTCCCGCCCACAGAGGCAGCAGGTGCAGGAACTCAACTCACAAGACAACTTCACCTCAGGCACACAGGATAGATGCTCTGGTGACTCTGGCGCTGATGCTGGAGGGTGGCGAAAGCTGTGGTGAGGGAAGGGACAAGCCAGGCGGGCCTGGCCCGCTGAGCACTTGAGGGGAAGGGAGAAGGGATGAGGATGGTCACTCTGCCGCTGTTGCTGGGGGTCGGGACAGGCGTGCTGAGGGAAGGGAAGAAGCAGGGCAGCCTTGCCCGCTCCCCCCTGCATCGGCGGCAAGACCTGAGCGGTTCCCAGCCACCGGGCCTGCCGAGCCTCCCGCCCAACGGCCAGAACGCTTTTACTTTGGGGGGATTTAAATATCCCCCATATATGTTTTCAACTTTTTAGATTTTTCTGCACACCTGGGGACTGCTCCAAGTGTGCAGGAAAATCTCTCTGCCCCCCAAGTGCCCCCAATGTGTGGATTTAGATATCCGCACGGAGGGAGCAACTTGGCTATTAGATATATAGATAATTCTGCTTCGTGTGGCACCATGTTACAGCTGAGTACCTGTGGGGTTTTTAAAACAGAATACAAGTAGCAAGGCCCATGTTCCTTGACAATATACTGACACCCCTTTTGGCACTTCTGAACTAATTATTCTACTATCTCCTAATGCTAGGAAAATAACTAAAACTCAACATCATTCATTTTATTAAAAAGGCTTCTTGTCAAACAGGCCAGTCAAGTTCTCCAGTCAGGGACTGGATTACCCCCACACAGAGGTCATTTCGGGGGGGAACGCGGGGGAATGCAGTTCCCCCGGGTGAGGTGCAGGGGGCGGGGCACATGACGAAGCCCCGCCCCCTGCTTACGGCCGCCCCACTTCCAGCCCTCATTCAGCCAGGAGGAGGCAGGAGAAGAGGGAGGGTAAGTAGCTTCCTCCCCGCCTATCCCCACCCCTGCCTGCCTGGGGCCAGGGAGGGCCTTGGCGGGGCTTCCTCGCACTCCCGCTGGCCTTGCAGGTCTACCGCTGGGCCCCTGATGTCAGGGTGTGTGGCATATGCTAATGAGTTCTGCTAATGAGTTCCCCTAGCTCTTTTTCTACGAAATGACCCCTGCCCCCACATCATATACAGCATCCAGCATACTGCTCACACTATGAGAGTACTAATCACTCCGAGCAATAAAATCAGCAGTCAGAATACGTAACTAGTTTTCTCAGTCTTGCTTGGATATCTCAGAGAAATAATTAATGCTACATTCATGGAAGCATGGAGACAGTAGCACAGCAAACATCAGCATTCTAGTCCAAAAACCATCACCAAAGAACATCAATGCACAGAAGCAAAGCAGTTATGCGACTGTAAACCAAACACCAGGACAAATGTGCGTGCGTGTGTGGGTGTGTAGGGCACCCACATAAATAAAAGCCTGTAAAACATTTACAAAAGGGATATAAAACAGAGAAATATTAATGGAAGGGTGAATTATAATGAACAAAACATTAGGTGAGGAATAACAGTTTACATTTTGCTACATTTAATTTACATAAACCCCCGTAATACAATTTTTAAAACAGCCTCAAGTAACAAGAGGCCAAATAATATTCAACAGGAAAGATATCCTAGATGGCGAAGAAATATTACTTACCCCAATGATTTAATGGCAAATATTACATTAAATTAGGGCCACTTCCACCAGGAAGTTATTCAGTGTCATTCTAATGGGTCTAAATATAAGCAAGGCTCTGCTAATGAGGGACAATCAGAAGTTTAGGAAAAAAAACCCATTTATAATTAATTGCAAGTAAAGTAACAAGAGGGAGGGAAGGCTGCATGGTATAGCCTGATCTGATCAGTTCTTTAAAGCTAAGCAGGGTTGGTACTTGGAAGGGAAGCCATCATGGAAGGTTATGGCAAACCACCTCTTCTTCTCACCTGCCTTGAAAACCCTTTGCTAGGGTCACCGTGACTCGTTTGAGACTTGATGGCACTCTCTCTCTCACACACACGATAACAGGAGAGTTATTAATAAAAACCAGTCTCACATATGACTCTAAAGGATTATTTTCAGCATATGATTGTATATTACTGCACCATGCTAAATGCTAGATGTTTTCCCATAACCAAAAAAACATAGCCACTAGAAATTCCACTGATACTATGGCTGCAAACCACTGTTATGCAACCTTATCTCTTAACGCCAAAAAATTGGCTTGGTTCAGCAGTATTTTTAACTCTCCAGCTGAGATACTAACTTCAAAAAGCAGGTCAGTCAGTTTGAACTGATTTAGATCACTTAATGAAGGATAACACCACACAAGTGGTGGAACTGTCGCTCAGCAGTGTAGAGGATCTGCTTTCTTTGCAGATGGTCCCAGGTTCCATCCCTGGGATCTTCATTTTGAAGGATCAGGCAGTTGGTAAGGTGAAAGATTTTCACCTGAGATCCTGGAGTGCTGCTGCCAGTCAAAGTAGACCATACTGAGATTAATAGACCAACGGTGTGACTCACCATATGGTAAATTTCACATGTGTTCACTTTTTGTATTAATTTTACAGAGATTTATGAAGTATTTTTCTTCAAATTAAATTTAAGTTCCTCATCAAAGGCTCCTGAGTAAGCTCAATAGTCACAGGATAAAAGGACAACTCCTTTTGTGGATCAAAAACTGGCTAATTAATAGGAAACAGAGAGTGAGTATAAGTGGGCAATTAACTCAGTGGAAGGTGGTAAGCAGTGAGTTACCACAGGGATGTGAGATCTTGGAGTTGTAGTATATAACTCACTGAAAATGTTGAGACAGTGTATGACTGCAATAAAAAACGTCAATGCTATGCTGGGGATTATTAGGAAGGGTATTGAAAACAGATCAGCCAATATCATAATGCCCCTATATAAATCAATGGTGCGACCTCATTTGGAATACTGTGTGCAGTTCTGGTCACCACACCTTAAAAAGGATATTATAGCTTTGGAAAAAGTGCAGAAAAGGGCAACTCGAATGATAAAAGGGTTGGAACACTTTCCCTATGAGGAAAGGTTAAGGTGCTGAAGGCTCTTTAGCTTGGAGAAACGACGACTGAGGGGTGACATGATTGAGGTTTATAAGATTATGCATGGGAAAAAGCAAGTAGAGAAAGAGGTACTTTTCTCCCTTTCTCACAATACAAGAACTCGTGGGCACTCCATGAAATTGCTGAGCGGTCGGGTTAGAACGGATAAAAGGAAGTACTTCTTTACCCAAAGAGTGATTAACACATGGAATTCACTGCCACAGGAAGTGGCGGCGGCTACAAGCATGGACGGCTTCAAAAGGGAATTAGATAAGCATATGGAGCAGAGGTCCATCAGTGGCTATTAGCCACAAGGTATAGATAGGGGCTCTGGGGCAAGTGATGCTCTGTCTTCTTGGTGATTGGGGGGGGGTCAACAGTGGGAGGGCTTCTAATGTCCTGGCCTTACTGGTGGACCTCCTGATGGCACCTGGTATTTTTGGCCACTGTGTGACGGAGTGTTGGACTGGATGGGCCTTTGGCCTGATCCAACCTTGGCGTCTCTTATGTTCTTATGTACTAAGATGGTGTCATCGCTGATTATTGCAAAAGGTAAATTACTTACTAAGCTTGAAGACAGTGACCTTTGCAGAATTCTACAGAGCATTATACTCTTCTAAAGCCCAATCACATAACTTCATCTCGAATTATATACAATCTCATCTTCCTATAAAAACTTTAGAGGAGACCCATAGAGAAATGTTGGACAGACCTATTGAAATCCAAGAAGTTCTTGACACCATCAAGAATCTGAAGAACAACAAATCACCCAGCCCGGACGGCTTTCCTCCGGAATTCTACAAGAAATTTGCTCACATCCTAGCTCCACCTCTACAAGCACTTCTTGATTCTGGCACTCTCCCTCCTTTGTGGAATGAAGCAACTATCATCGTCATACCAAAGCAAGGCAAAGATAATTCCTCACCGGTGTCATTCAGGCCCATCTCACTTCTGAGCTGTGAGTATAAAATCTTCACAGCCATCATGACCAGATGACTAAATACCTTCATAACGAATTACATTCACCCAAGTCACGTGGGCTTTCTACAGAGCAGGGATCTGACGGACAATACTCTCAAAACCTTGAACAATATTGAAGCATGTGCTACTTCCAAATCACCAACTCTTCTGCTTTCTCTTGACATTCAGAAAGCCTTCGACTCACTAAAAATTCCTTATTTGTATTCTATACTCCACCAAATAGGATTTGGAGACAAATTTCTGCACCTAATAACATCTATATATTCCAATCCAACAGCAAGAGTGCGGGCGAATGGAGCATTTTCTGACTACATTCCAATCAGTAGAGGCACAAGACAAGGATGCCTGCATTCACCTCTTTTGTTTGCAATTGCTTTGAAACCCTTGGCCTCTCAGATATGTTAAAATCCTGGAATACGTGGAGTCACACTTGGAAATAATGAATTCAAGATAAGCTTATTCGCTGATGATATGCTCCTATATCTTACAGCTCTGGGAGAGTCCCTTTCTCATCTTCAGAAAGCTCTGTGTAACCTTGGGGAAACATCCGGTCTAAAGATTAACCACACTAAATTGTCCATCCTGAATACCATATAGTCTGAAGTCCAATCTTGCCAAAAACTTCGATTACCCATGGTCTGACACCTCTATCCCGTATCTTGGTATACAGATTCCGTCTAACATGAAGGATGTACTAAAACTCAATCACCACAAGAAATACCAGGAGATTCAAGCAGACCTACGAAGATGGGACAAGTTATCTGTCTCGTGGTATGACAGATTTCATCTGGTCAAATCCTTCATTCTTCCCAATTTTTTATTCCTTTTTCCAACTATCTCTTTAAGACTACCAATGGAGACACTTCATCAATGGCAATCCTCATTTGATAAGTTCTTATGGCAACACAAACTTCCTAGAATCAGCTCTACCACACTTCGGAGCAGCAATAAACAGGGTGGCTTAGGTTATCCTGACATCAAGACATATCACAATGCCTCTCTTTTGGCAATAGTGGTCAGACTGTTAAAAGCAGACAATCGGACGATGTGGACTAAATCCTTCCTTAAGTCTCCTGAACCCAGGTCAATAGCAGGGATTATTTGGAATAAGACTTCAGTTTGTCCAACACCAATCCACGAAAAGGTGTTTCTCTCTGATATTCTTAAAACCTGGGATATATTTTGAGGTAAACTGGTACCCCCGCTTTCTCACTTTTCCACTTTTTTACACCAAGAATGGTTTACACCAAGAATGGTTATCACCTATTTTGCTGCAAACCAATGTCACTCAATTGATAGACATTGCTTCAAAAACAGATATTCTCTCAAAAGTGGACCTTGAACGGAAGATAGACCACAAAATCCCATGGTACTTTTATCTCCAGCTAAAGCACATGGCTTCACAACAGAAACTTCATGCAATTCTAGCTGCTCCCAAAACTGTCTTTGAAAGTCTTCTTGATGACGCAAGCTCAGGAAAAAAAGGACTAATCACCAAAATATACAACACTCCTCCAGTTCAACAAACCTAAATGGCTGAATTATCAAAGATCTTGGTATCGAGACTGCAAAATGGAACTTTCTGAAGAACAATGGTCTACCATATGGTCCAACTCACTTATCAAACCCTCAGCCATGACAACCATGCTACAAAATTTCGAGATTTTAACGAGATGGTATCTCACTCCTCACAAGCTGGCTCTTATTATATCCTCCAAATCTCCTTTGTGTTGGAAAGGATGTGGGGAGGTGGGGTACTACTTTCATTGTTGGTGGGGCTGTGCCGTCATACAAAGTTTTTGGAAAGAGATAGCATCTCAGAGCCAAATGATTACAGGTCATGTAATTTCACTGATGCTGGAAATGGTATTTCTAAATCTTTGGCATGACTCATCACTTCCTCTGAGCAGACAAGATCTTATTGAAAGTCTTTTAACTGTGGCCAAAACAGTAATCACATTGAGATGGAAATCTCACTTGTCTCCAACAAGGGAAATCTGGCTCACGAAGGTATGGGAGCACTTTCTGATGGACAAAATAACAAACAATCTTTATCAATCAGAAATTTACCCCAAAACGACTAACTTTGTAGAAAAATGGTACCCTTTCTATGAATATACCACATCTCACAATATTTTACCAGAAAACAGACACTATAGGGATCTAGTACTACTCTGAGCATTCCAATCACAAGGTGGAAGTTATTATTTCACAAGGTTAATTTGTTGATATTGAACTAATCACAGAAAAATATTTCTTTTCTCTTTGCTCCTGCACACTATTTCTACAATTCTGATTGCAATGGTTTGTTAATTAGAGTTGCTAATTGCACTACTTTCTTTAAATTTAAATAAGCATGTTTGCATTGTAAATGTATTGTATTATGCTGTATTGTTATGTATTGAATTTTCGATAAAATTTACAATAAAAAAGAGGGAATTAGATAAACATATGGAGCAGAGGTCCATCAGTGGCTATTAGCCACAAGGTATAGATAGGAACTCTGGGGCAAGTGATGCTCTGTATTCTTGGTGCTTGGGGGGGGGGAGACAACAGTGGGAGAGCTTCTAGTGTCCTGGCCCCACTGATGGACCTCCTGATGGCAACTGGTATTTTTGGCCACTGTGTGACAGAGTGTTGGACTGGATGGGCCATTGGCCTGATCCAACATTGGCTTCTCTTATGTTCTTATGTAGTGAACTATTTTTTGGGGGGGTTAACTGTTACCATGTGTGCCTTTAAATGTACTATTTATTCTTTATGCTGATGCTACATTGTCTGTAAAATGTCTTTGCATTTGTGCATGTGGGATAAAGGAATTGCTGTGTCTTGAATTTGCTTGCTTTGCACCTCATGCTTGCACCTGGATGAACAGGGCTTGTGCTGCCTGTGCTAAAGGACACGTGTATACCCGCACCCTCCCGTCATGCCTCGGGACAAAGGAGACATTCGCCATTAAGCTCAGCTTGGAGGCTTGGAAAAACAACAAGTTTCCCACCATTACAGATCTTCGGGACAACATGCAACCCCTCTATCTGGTTTAGAATCACAAAGAACAACATCCGTTATTGCCTTCATGGACCAGGCACATCCGCAAGTCAAAGGTTGCCATAGAAATACAACTTTGACACCTTGCCACATGGCTCCCCATTGAAGTTAGGCTTAGGATTTGAATATCGCCCCACTCTCCTCTAGGTAGAACGTCACAACCCTCCAACCTATAGGTATAGACAAGGGGACGGATTTCAGGTGTAGATTGGCCTTATGCCAACCCCCAAAACTAGGTTTTAAAAAGAGAAACACAGCCTTTGTTTCTCTGGTTAACCCACCATCCCTAATACTTTCACCTTTGCAACTTAAGTATACTGCAGGTGATTCTTGAGGTGTTCTCTGGAGTCGCGACCAGAGAACCCACACGTGTCTGGCAGGACCATTCCGTGTGCTTATAGAGTCCCTAAAGTTACTTTGTCCCCATTCTCGCTGCTGAGGAGAATTCCTTCTCAACTGGAACTCAGATAAGTATAAGCGGGACCCTTCTATGTGTTACCCCATTGTTTGTTGAGGTTGTTATTTTTATTACTGATTGTTTCTGTATCTGCTGCAAACTAAAGGAACTTGAGTGAATCTGTGAATGTATCTGTTTTTCATGTGCTTGAGAACTACTTAGTAAAGGCAACATTTATTCATTAAATCATAGTGTGTTGTCTCACTTCCTGGGAAATAGGAGCGTTTGTTCTGAATCTGCCCTCTGTATACACGGGTAAATTACTCACGCACGCCCACTGCCATACATAAGACAGAGTTGGGCCATCGGAACCATCCTTAGAGGAGTTCAGGTATCATAACTGTCGAGCACTTAACAGGCACCAATCCAGTATCGGATGCATAATCCTTAACATTCCTTCCCAGAACTGAGGTGAAAGAATTAACATGGGCTAAGGCTGTTAGGCCTCCACTTGCACCTCTTGTTGCCCATTACTTTTCTGAGCGGAAGAAGAAGACATTTTTATTTAAAGTGTGTTGCCATCAGGGGCCTGCAATATCACTTCTAGGGAAAACTGGAAGTGATGTGGGGTAGTTCTAGGAATCACTAGACACTCTATGGTAAACCACCAAGTTTCCAGTGATTCCTAGAGCCATCTTTCATAATTTCAAGTTTTTTCCTGGATGTGACATCACAGCATACTCAATGATGCGCCCCCCGCAATGTCCTCACCCTTGAATCTAATCTGAGTCCATAAAAAAGTTCTTTCTGCACTATCTGGTATAAGTTCAGACTTTTTTTTGTCCTTCCATTACTAAAGAATATTTTGTTTTTACTGCACCAAGCAATGTTTCCAGGAAAGCAGCAATTCTTTTATGGACCTTCTTTTATGATCAAGAGTTTCTTTCTTTATTTTATTTAATTTATTTATTTTCACAATTATATCCCGCCCTCCCCGGTGGGCTCAGGGCGGCTAAGAGGCCAGATCATTAGTCTAGCCATAAGTAAAAACATATAAAAATATAATAAAACATTAAAACTAAGACTAAAGTGCTCTATCCAGTTACTAGTGTCCTAGATCCAAGATGGTATCCCCACGACTCGAGCTGGTATTCTTTCTTGGTATCCTCACAAGCTTTCAGGGGAAGGAAAGGTCATCATCTGAAAAAATGGTTCAACATTTCTGACTCAAGAACAATCACATTTAGTTAAATAAGACTGCGAAAGTTCCAGGTTAGACCATGTTTTAGACTTGTGAATTATAACTTTTTCTCTAACCTCAATTGAAAGCCACAAGTTGTGTTTTGGGTCAAGAGAATGGTATTGCTTGCTAACAGTACTTTTTCACAAACATTCATTGAGGCTACTAGTGACCACTTTTAGTTAAAAACCAAACTTGTTTGTGTCAAGCTGGCATCTTAGACAACTTCTTAAAAAATTAGAAATTGTTAACTCTTCTAATAGAAAAGCCTTTGTTGTTAGTTAAGTAGGCTTTTAAGATTTTTAAGAGCATCACATTTCTCAGAAGCTATATAAAGATCTGGATTGAAGCAGCTATGTCTTCACAAAAATTCCTGAGTCTGAGGATTCTTTCAAGCATATCACATGTAGAATGTCATCTGGTTGGAAAATATAGGATTATTGGCTTTTTAAATTAAAGCTTTTTCATTATTAGAAAAAAGGGGCTCGAAGTATTTAACAAAGCAAAGATGCTTTTCCCACTATATTACTAATGGACCGATGAGCATAAAATTAGTTCTTTATTGTCTTCGCATAATATAGAAATTCTGGATCCTGTAGCAAATTTCTTTTATGAGGTATCTAGGAGGAGAGGCTCATATTAAGGCAATTCGGAATGTGATACCCCTCCAGCCTATCTTGAGGCTCTATGCTGCATGTGTATTTGATATTTTATGCCAATAAAGGTATTGTATTTGTATTTGTATTTGTACTAATGGACCTATTTTTTCATAATATTTTCAAGAGCAAGTTGCAATGTATGAACTTTCTGCACAGTAACACTTTCCAGTCACCTATGCGCTGCAGTGGTCAAAGTGCACCATGCTTCAAGCATCATGCTCTGAATCAGCTTTTTACTGAACTGTACAGTGGTGTCATTAAAGCTTCATTCATGTTTAATTGTGAAATGAGAATCTGGCTTCTAATTTAGATTGCTGGATTTTTCTAAATAAAAAAATCAGGCAATGCTGTGTTGTGACATCAAAACAAAGTAAGAACATGATTAATGCTACTTCCCTGCCTCAGCTTTCACTCTGTTCCTTCATAAGCCAGATGGTGTGCCTTAAGGGGCTTATCCTAAAGAAGTGTTTTTAAATAAATAGATAATAACAAAAATACACTGGAATGGCGAGAGTTCAAAATTAAACAGCTTGAAGTGCTGTGAAGACACTGATTTTGCTACCAGCATTTGCCGAATGATAGTTAATCTGTGGTCTGAATACTGAAGCTACATTTATGTCCTTGTCAAAAGCACCAGCTAAGCTACCAAAGTGTTTGAAAAGGATGCTGTCAAAACAGCAATTCCAACTTACTCTAAAGAAGAAAATGAGAATGAGACCTTGACTCAATTTTCCTTGCCACCCTTTGGCTTCTTTCACTTAGAACCCCATGATATTTGTCATCTCCAAAGTGGTACCATCACTTCCACAGTTGAGCTGAATGTTTTAGTTTTTCAAAATGTTACTGCTTTTCTTAAAATGTAGTGCTTGCAATTTTGTAAATGGCAGGTTTCAGAAGCCAGATCCTAGCTCCACAATTAGCTTATATGTGCAGAAAGAAAATAGCCAGCATCGTGCCCTCATCCCCGAGCCTACATGTCAGTCTGGGAACAAGCAGACTGCCTCATACCCCTTCTCCAAACATGGGATGCAGTACAGAGTGGTTTGGAACAAAATATTGATTGTGGAGAAACCAGAAGTCAGCAGATGCAGGTGCCTTCAAACTCAATGAAAAACAGAACTCTATGTCCATGTACACACACATCCAGTCCCTAGGAAAGGAACATGTGCTTGTATAGGGGTAGCACAAACTAGAGCTATTTCCAATATGAGAATGGCTGCATAAGAGTCAGGTGAGAAATGAGCCTGAGAAGAACAGACGTAAATATATATGTGCAGGGGTCATTTCTTGGAAAAAGAGGTGCAGGAGCTTATTAGCATAACTCATTAGCATAACTTATTTGCATACGCCACACACCCCTGACATCACCAGAAGTGTGTCAGAAGGCAACACCCACCGCTTAGGCTCCACTGGACTGTTTTGGATTGCGAGCTATTGGGGGGGGGGAAACGTGCAGATCTGTCCTTCCAGAGGGGGGAGAGCTTGTATCTGTTTTGTGCCGGGGGACTCTGCAACTTACCTGATTGCTTCTAGCTCTGAATGAGGGCTGCTGGGAGCAGGGGGTGGGGCTTGTTGCATGTGCCCGCCACCTGGGCTCTTTACTGCCGGAGCTCCGCTCCTGTGCGCTCCTGCAGGAAATGACCCCTATATATGTAAATAGATTATCAACTACACTATATTATGAAGTTTAGTCACTATACTAATATACTCTCCTGCATTCACTATAAAACAGCAGATGGGGGAAGAACAGTTTTGCCCAGATCAGTACCCATGTCAGGCCTGTCACATGGAGATCATTCCCTACATGTAAAACTCTGCAAAACGCAGGAAGGGATTGTTAGAGTCTGTTATATTCATGGATCCCAATTTCGCACAATAAACTCTAGAGAGGAAAAGATGAAAGGAAAACAAGCATAAACCAGCAAATAACTTTACTTCCCCAAACACCTATCTAAGGGACAAAAAAGAGATGGTTGAAGTCAAGGCAAAAGTATAAGACAGTAAGTAATTGCAATAGTCTCATGACAATTTATGTATAACAATCCAATAAAGCCATTCATGTTGTGTGTTGTTGTGTTACCTCTAAACTAAATGCTCAAGTGAAGCTACTGTTAACTCAAACTGTATTCCTTCCATGTGGCCAGTCTAGAGCCAAACAATCCAGTGGAAGGAGACAGGTGAGGAACTGCCAAGAAAGGACCAAAAGGTATTGTGGAATAAATTGGGAAAGGTATTTGGAAGGGAGTTCCTGACCAAGTAAGGAGGCTATGGGAAATACTAGCTAGCAGGCTGGCTGGCTGAGAACAGGAGATGGAGAAGCTAAGATATGAGGTAACGGAGGGTTAAATATGAAAAGAAGAGCAGAAAGGAAGAGAAGAAAATGCACTCTGCTTGTCTGAAAGGTATAGTGATTTTGCACTTGTAATGCTGAAATGTGGTCTGGCAAAGGGGAAGCAAGGCAGTTTTGGGATGCTGGGCTATATTAATTCATTTTGGTACAAGAAAGTATACCACAACAGGGCCCCAATTCTACTATATTAATAAGAGGCTGTGCCAAAGCAAGATCCTTTGCCAAGATAAATCTGAAGGCTTTTTACCTCTAAGCACATCATGTCCACTGATAAGGATGTATATTCAATGAAGCTCCAGGCAAATAGAGTAGCCAAGTTAATATTACCTGTCTCTCAAAAGATGAGAGCAGAGAAGAATGGAAACATTCAGGGGGGAAAATGACAGAGATATTGAACTGCATTTGCCTAAGTATATTTTATATTTAACCAACAAATAACTTTACTCCTCCGAACACCTATCTCCACGTAGAGAAGTTTTTCATAAAACAAAATTGTTGATTGAAACTGTGGCCACAGTTGAAGCTCTGAGAACATGTAATAGGTACTATTGCAAAATGCCTGCCAGGCGGGTACGGTTAACCACAAAAGAGACCAAGACAAGCCAACCACCAATACAGATCATCTGATTACAACACTAGTATTGCTTCTGCCTTCTGTAAGCATTGTTATAAGTACCTGATCACTTACTAGCACTTTATGATAATGTAGAGTTATGTTATTTGTTTTAAGATTGTATGTAATTGGTTAAGGTAAAGGTAAAGGTTCCCTTGCTCGAAAGCCAGTCGAATCCAACTCTAGGTTTGCGGTGCTCATCTCCGTTTCAAAGCCAAAGAGCCAGCGCTGTCCGAAGACGTTTCCGTGGTCATGTGGCCGGCATGACTAAACACCAAGGTGCACGGAATGCTGTTACCTTCCCACTGTAGCGGTACCTATTTATCTACTTGCAATTCCTTGCTTTCGAACTGCTAGGTTGGCAGGAGCTGGAACTAGAGACGGGAGCTCACTCCATCATGCGTCACACTCGGGTCTCGAACTGCTGAACTACCAACCTTCCAGAGCCTGCAGTTCAGCGTCTTAACCACTTGAGCCACCGCAGCTCCATGTAATTGGTTACCTATATGTTTAATCTCTTTGTAAGCCACCCTGAGCCTGCACTGGTGGGGAGGGCGGGGTATAAATTGAATAAATAAATAAATAAGGTTATTCACGAACTCTTTCGTTTCTCAACAGTTTTCTGCACTACATCCACAAGCATTTTTTCTCCTTGTCCTCTTCTTCCATTGCTTTCTCAGCTCCTTCTAGCATGAGCTGTGCCATGTTGAATCCCACAATATCCGTCACCTCTACTTTCATTGTCTCATGTTTTAAGAAGTTAATTATGTTTCTATACTTTGCGGAATATTTCACTTTTATTCTTAGGAACAAAGTCCTTAAAGTACTTCATAACTAAACTGAAAACAATCTGTCTTCTCACTGGGAAGTCATCATGTTTCCCCAAAAATGTAGTAATGAAAACGGAAAAACACAAACTGCATTCACAAAAATCAAAGAAATACTGCCTTTACTGACCAGGTTTTTTTTAAAAAAAACTGACAAATTACTGACCAAGATGAAAAAACTGACTTTTTACTTATTTTACTGACCATTTCCCACCCCTGCAACTGATAATGAAGCTCAACACATCCTCCTGGGCTGTACTGAGACCAAGGTTTCTTCTCTCATTACTAATTGCTGCTATTGTTATTTGGGATCTGAAATCACTTCAGTCTCCAAGATATAAGGACAGATGGACTCACATTCTAGCCGTTTCTGAACAAGTGAGCAGTGACTCATGAAAACTGTGTTGATATTTTCATTTGTTAGAATTGGAAACAGGAATCTCTTCAAGTGAAATAATGTGCTGCCAGACTGGACATCCACTCACTGATAGTGATGATAATAAAAAATTTAAAAAGCGGGGGGGGGGTGTTTAATGTGAAGAAAGGCAACCAGTGAGGTGGGAGGGGACAGAGGGAGACCATGTGTTGAACTGGATTATATGGAACCATAAATGTATTTTTAAATACTTAGCCATCTACTTCCAGTCATTCAACCATGGAAGCCAATCCAAGTGTTGTAATCCCTAATCAGGGTCTTTTTGAAAGAAAATAAAATTCCAAATTGGCACAGAAAAAGCTAATCTTAAAAAAAAACAAAACACCTTTCAGAATAAGTCAAAATAATTTCCCTTTAATTCCCCTTATCCTATATGCATCTCTTTCCTGCCCTCCTTCCTTTTTTAGCGTGTTGTGTGTGTGTAAGCAGGTCAAGTAAACAGCAGAGCAGGGCTTGTCAGAAGAATCTCCCCCCCCCCCCCAAAATCATACATGCACAGGAAGTTTATGCCTAAAATAAAACTTAGTTGGTCTTAAAGGACTCCCTCTCTTTCTTGTGCGCTCTCTCTCTCTCCTTCCCCCTCCCTCCCTCCCTCTCTCTCTCTCCAAATGAGGGAAGAGAGGTTTAGCAACACAGCAGCAGCCCCAGAAGAGGAAGCAGGAGAGAGCATTGAGGGAGCTTTTATCTGGTGTGCATGCTCTCTTGTTTTCCTCCCCCCTCACTTTCTCCCCAGAAGAGAAGAGAGGCTTAGAAACACAGCAGCAGCCCCTGAAGAGGAAGTAGGTGAGAGCGGAGGGAGCTTTGCTTTGGTGTGAACATGTGCACTCTCTTTTTCCTTCTCCCTCACTTCCACCCTAAAGAAGTTCTTGTGGGTCGGATTCTAGCCCTGCAGGGGCTGGATGCGGCCTGCAGGCTGTATGCTTGACACCCCTGCCCTAGACACTTAGATGGCGTGCATGAAACATGCAAGTTGCATTACCAGACTTCAGATTTCTATGCAGCAACAACATGCCTAATGGTAAAGAAACATATCACAACTATTCCAGAATTCTCACTTGATCACTAAGGTCACTTGCAAATGAACTACCAAGTACTTCACAGGTCCCTAGACCTAGTTTTACCAATCTTATGCATACAATTTTCTACACGAGCAAACCTAACATATACAAATGCATTTATAGCATTCAAAATTTAATATCCATGGTTGAAATCTTTCAACCTTATCAAAGCACTAAGAATAGTTAGGTGTTAAATGGTGACTAGTAGGAATAAAGGAATACTTAAAATAAAGAACCAAGAGGTTAGGTAAGTGGCCACATGAATAAATGAAGGAATCAGCCTACCATTACAACACACTAAGTCATAAGCACTTATCGACAGACTTAATTGGCTTATGTATTGGCAAAAGGATGTTGGCCAAAACACCTTAAATATGTGTAAAATCAGCACCTATTATTTTCATGCAAAATGCTCTGTGAATTTCCTACAGTTCTAAGAACCACACAAGGAGCCTGTAGGACTCACACCCAACCAACACATCAAGCCAAAGGTCAGCATCACATATTGTAGTTCACCAGTTGCTGGACTGTTAAGTCGTGCGCTTAACAAAGAAGTCGGAGAGTGATTCAGCAAGAATGCGGTTTATTCTTCAGCTCTGTTACTTCTCCGGACACGGTACAACGATCGCCAGCCAGAACCCATCATTCGAAAAACTCATACACTGGCTGCTCTATATTTAAACATTCCCGGCTAATGTAGCCACACCCACTGTACAGTAAGCAACCTATGAGGTTGAAGCAATAACAACCAATCACAAGCGATCCCGCTCTGCACGGTGATTGGCAGACACTTTCTGGGCTAGGGCTCCTATTGGTTACACTAGGATCCTAGCCCAGGATGAAGCTCAACATGGCATCTCAATCAGGCGATTCACACATCAGTATTTACAATCAAGTCTCAATGGCACAGTTCACATAGTAGTTATATACAATGCAATACATAACATGGACAACCTATTTGTTAATATTATTAGCCTTATTGATTTGGAACTAAGAGCAGACTCAAGTGGAATTATCTATATACCATTAGATGGACACATACAGAGAACTGGGTGTTTAAAAAGCACCACAAAGTCAAGATCTCCTTGCATTAAGACTGTTAGTGCATCTGAAAGAAGAATATGCTATGCAAAACCTCCTGTTCACATTCTAGGTATTACTGTATAGTCAGAGAACAAGCAGTCCTGCATTCATATCTGAGGCAGTGCGCTCTCGAGAAGACTGTAAATTGGTCCTGTTCTTGGCCTCAATTGTCCCCCCTTTCCCCCCCCAAAAAATCAGTTTTTGAGGCAAGTGAACATGGGGACCTCAGCGCAGTAAAGGATGGAATACTTCCATTACACATTAGTTTTTCTAAAAGTGCAAACAGTTTGACATGTGAAGTATCATCGCAGCCAAATGGCAGAGGTTTGGCAAAATCTTAACATAGCAGATATACCACAGCTCAGTGTTGTAGACCCCTGTAACTTGGTGGTTCTCCAAATAACCTACCTACTTCAAATTTACAGATCTAAACACTGGCTTCTGTGAAAACCATGAAGCGCAATATCTTACCTGAAGCATCACAGTCACTGTCATCATTACTCTCAGAGTTTTCATATTTCACTTCACTGTTAGCTTCCTGTACATAGTCTTCAGGAGGAGGAGTCACCGTGTACATTTTTCTTGGAGGCAGAATCAAGCCCTTTTTGTCTAGAAGATAATAAAAGACTATTGAAACTAAATTACATATCATGTATGTTTGTGATCCAGGATTAGATCTGTATTTTTAAAAATGTATTTTTAAAAAATTAATATTAGAAGCAGCTGGGAGGTGGATTTGGACTGCAGACATGATGCTGATTATGGGGTGTTTAACCCCTTTCCCCCATACTTTTTACTAGAGATGTGAAGGCCCGGAAAAAAAACGGAAAAATTCGGGAAAAACCGTTTTTTCCCCGGGTTTTTTCCTGAAGCCTTTTTTGTTTTTTACAAAAAATTGGAAAAATTGAAAAAAGAAAAGAAAAAAATTGATTATGGAACATTTTATTTTAACATGATGAATAAAATATTTTAAGACAAGGTGTTCAAATATTTTCCAAATCATTTCTAATATATATATATGGTGTCAGATTGATCTAATTTCTGTGCACTGAGGACAAGCAAGTCCTAGGTTACAAACTGAACTCTCCAATGCAAGAACAAGATGCATTTCTTCCTTTAGGAGGTGCTATTGTACGAGAAAAGAAAAAGGTTTCAGTTTTGTTTTTGCATGTGGGCGGGTATTCTGTTTGTAATAACTGTTTGGATACACTATATTTTTAATATGCTAGTTGTGATAATTTCATGCCAAGTAAAAATGTCCATAGTCATATTTTATGTTCCTAAAGTAACAGAATGACTTTTAATCTAGAAAAGACAAAAAAATGCTAATGTAGCATTTTTTTTCAATTTTTCCAAAAATGTCCGTTTTCCCTCGGAAAAAAACTGGGGAAAAAACGGGGTTTTTTCCGCGCTTCAAAATTTCCGGAAATTTTACATCTCTACTTTTTACCCAATAAACATTCCCTTCGCCCAACATTTAGTGGGCCTGGAGTGGATCTACCACATAAGATGTAGTACTGTCCTCAACTGTACAGTTCAGTTGACCAGTTATTCCCTTTGCTGAACTAAAAGGTACCAACTACCAAAGGAGGGAAAACAATGTTGAACAAACAGAACCTAGCTACTGACAGTCTATGTTTCAAGTTATTTAACTGTATTCCATATTAATAAAATCTGATTTCATAAATTATAAAAGAAAAGGAACTAGAGTTTTCCAGTTACCAATGCCATTGCATCCATTGGCTAAACTGAATAAAAGGGAGAAGAAGGTTTTTATTGAGCAACAGCATAGAATATTGTGTCCATGTTTTGCCCCAATATATTCACAAATAAAAAGGTTAAAATACTTTCATTTAAATTAAGAACGCTGACCATTCAGAAGAGGGGGCTTCATCATCCCTGAGAGGGCCAGGCCTACACAGAACCATTTGTGGCTCTGATCTTCATTCTTCGATATAAATGTATCACCTGACAATGCTGCATTGAACTTCACCAAGAATGTTGATTTCCTCCAGTTACAAACATACTAGGAGTGAAAGTAAAACTCTTTCTCCATTATTTTCAAAACAGAAAATTGCCAGGGTACCTGGCTGCAGGTTCTAATGCTACTATAGTACATTTGGATTAAGACTGTCTTTGCAGAGCTGATGCACTGATGTACACATTAATGAACTGTCAAGCTGTTGTTTTTTAACGCAATCACAAGGTTAAAGACTCCTTGCATGGGCAGAAGTTAGTGAATCAAGAAAAAGGGCATGCTTCTGGCATCTGATAAAGTGGACTCTGACTCAGGAGAGATGGTAGCTGGATGGTTGCAGCAGAGCCAGCTGAAGCTGAATCCAATGAAGAAGGAGTTCCTGCACCTGAGTTGTGGGGGACTGGGGTCTGGGATCAGTAGGGCTGCCAAGTAAGGGCGGGGGGCAAGTAAACCCCCGCTTTTGAGGCCCGATTTCCGCTGCCGCGGAATCAGGCCTCGGGGGAACTCCGCTCCCCGAAGCGCAGCGTGGCTGCGTCACCAGAGGTGACGCAATCACGTCAATCATGTTGGGGGCGTGGCCCTGATCGTCGGAGGGAAAACTCTATGGTTTTCCCTCCGACGATCGGGGCCACGCCCTCAACGTGATCCATGTTACACGTCACTTCTGGTGACATGCTGGTGGCGCGCGTGCACGCGCACTTACAGATCCAGGGACGGCTCCCACAGCCCGGCAAGGATCCCCCGCCAGTAAGTACTTTATACTTGGCAACCCTAGGGATCAGGCTCCCTGTCTTTGGAGGGGCAACACTGGTGCCAGTGCCTTGGGTAAGGAGTCTCGGGGTGATGCTGGATCCCTCACGTACTATGGAGGCCCAGGTCACTTCGGCTGCCAGATTGGCCTTTTACCACCTCTGGCTAAACAGGCAGTTGGTTCCCTATCTCACCCCTCGGGAGTTAGCTACAGTGATCCACGCAAATGATTGGGTTACAGGTTGGATTACTGTAACTTGCTCTATGCAGGGCTACCCTTGGGCCTGATTTAGAAATGGCAGCTAGTGCACAATGCAGCGGCATGCTTGCTGATGATGTCTTCACGGGTATGTATTCATCCGCTGTTGAACCAACTGCACTGGCTGCCGATCAAATACCAGATCCGGTTCAAGCTTATGGTCTTAACCTTTAGAGCTCTATGTGGCCTGGGAGTATCATACCTATGGGACTGCCTCTCCCCATATGAGCCCTGGAGAGCTTTACACTCTTCTGATCAACATCTCCTGGTGATCCCCAATCCAAGGGACATCCGCTTTGCCTCAACCAGGGCAAGGGCTTCTTTGGTCCTTGCCACACCCTGGTGGAACATGATCCCACCCGAGACCAGGGCCCTACGGGACTCATTACATTCCGCAGGGCCTGTAAAATGAAGCTGTTCCACCAGGCTTTTGGTTGAGGTGGCGGTCGTTCAACCATTCTTGCCTCCTCTGTTTATGGCTCCTTCCCAGTGCCTTGCTGTTTTAAATAATACTACTGGGCACTGGAGTTTTTTTGGGTACCTATATTCACCTGATATGAGGCATGAGGGTTTGTTATTGTTTATTGTGCCATCTATTGTTTTATTGATTTTTATTGTTTTTTATGTTTTATGGACTTTATGTAGTAAGCCGCCCTGAGCCTACTCGTGGGATAGGACAAGGTATAAACTATATAACAACAACAAAAATAACTTTTGTTAGCCTTTAAGTTGCCAAAAGACTCTCTCATTAGGGCTGCAGTACATTCATTACAGCTGGCTCTCGGGCATTTTCCAACCTACATTTGTACAGAAACCAATATATCTGCACAGTTATACTAAAAAGTCAAGACCCGCTTCTGTCAATAGGAGCACATGAACTCCAGTCCAGCTAGAAGGTACTCCTAGTTTTCCCTGCAGCTTTGTTAAACTAATGGAGGGAACACTTCTGGAAAAAATTACCAACTGTTAACATATAAGGTCCCGGTCACACGGGCCGGAAAATGCAGGGTGGTGGTGGGGGAACATAGCTGTTTGCCCCGGAGCACAGTAATGTGCAGCAGCCCGATCAAATGTCCCGTGGAGGTCCCGTGGGTATGTCGTTAGGTGCCGATCACACGGCTATCCAGCAGCGCGGCAAAGAAGCGTCATGGCACGATCACACTGGCAATCACTAGGCGCCAATTCCGTGGCAAATGGGAATTTTTTCCCCTCACCACAGTGTGTGCATGTGCTGGTGGGCGTTTGTGCACATCCTGTGGAGACTTAAAATAAACAACAACACACATCCGGTTTGCGACGGGACATGGGCGGACATCGGATGCCATGGGATTCCAGTGGAAACGTGATCAGACGCCCGCCCTTGCCCCACGTTTTCCGGAAACTAGCACATTGTATGTACTAGTTTTTTACTCCATATCTTCGGCAAGAAGCCACAGGTTAGCCACGGGTGCACTACGCTTCCCAGATGTTGCGGTGTGATTGCGCCCGGAAAATCCGCCTATCATCCATATCTTTAGCACGGAAAATGCTTCATGTGAACGAGGCCTAAATATGGCATAAATTAGTAAAAACAGAAATCCTCTTATTTTCACCTTGTGGAGTAGAGGAAAAAACACGTGCAAAACACCAGTTTTACAGTACACTCCTGGAAAGCCTGTTAAGAGCCTTAACATGGCCATGCTTGCCAAAACGCACTCACACAATTATGCAGAAGATATTGAAATACACAGCTGTTGAGAAATGTAAGAACTGTCTATTCGCACAATAATTGCTTTGATCAAGAATTCTCACTGGTCATCTGCTCATCAACCTCCCCTGCACACACAAAAAACCTGCTGGTCCCATAAAACATCCCTCTCAAAAATCTCTACAGGAAATTTCAAAAGTTTGGGCATGGCTTATTTTGTTCAGTAGAAGAAACAAGGATACTTCCAATTTTTTTTACAATATCAAAACATGATTTTCTTGCTACTTTGTCCCAGAATACTTTAAGACCCTATTTAAAATTCTTCAGAAGTTCAGAAGAGGGGGAAATTCAATAAAATGCAAACTGTTTAGTCATGCGATCTGAAAGCAGACATAAGCCAAAATTAATTGAAACTATTCAGTAACTTCATTTCCCTAAATTCATGCTAAACTCCTCAAACTGCCAGGTCTTGGGGCTGATTTCTTCTATCACTGTTGATTAATAATGAAATGTTAATCAAATGCTAGCATTAATAAGAAGCAAATGTGAAATCTCGTAAGGGGGTTAGACTCTATTGGGACAGTAATGTGTGCTCTTAAAAATACAGAATTGTTAAACACACTGAAGTTTCCTAAAGACATTCTCATTCAAAAACAAAAAAGCAATTTGAAAAAAGAAAATTCTGTTCAAAACTTAGAATAGCTTCTCCTGACTTCTGCCAGGTAAGGTTTGCTCTTTTTAAATTGAAACTAGAGGTTCATCTCCCTTTTGTTGTTGTTGTTCAGTCGCACAGTCGAGTCTGATTCTTCACGACCCCATGGACCACATCACGCCAGGCCCCCCTGTCCTCCGTTGTCCTCCGGAGTTTGCTCAACTCCATGTTTGTTGCATCGATAACACTGTCTAACCATCTAATCCTTTGCCTTCCCCTTCTTCTTTTACCTTCAATTGTTCCCAGCACCAGGGTCTTCTCCAGTGAGTGCTCCCTTCTCATTTGGTGGCCAGTATTTGAGCTTCAGCTTCAGTATTTGGCCTTCCAGGGAACAGTCAGGGTTGATTTCTTTTAAGATTGACTGATTTGATCTCATTGCAGTCCAAGGGACTCTCAAGAGTCTTCTCCAGCACCATAATTCGAAAGCATCTATTCTTTGGCGCTCAGACTTCCTTATGGTCCAACTCTCACGGCCAAACATTAAGAACATGAGAGAAGCCAATGTTGGATCAGGCCAATGGCCCATCCAATCCAACACTGTGTCACACAGTGGCCAAAAATACCAGGTGCCATCAGGAGGTCCATCAGTGGGGCCAGGACACTAGAAGCTCTTCCACTGTTGCCCCCCCCCCCCAAGCATCAAGAATATAGAATATCACTTGCCCCAGAGTTCCTATCTATATCTTGTGGCTAATTGCCACTGATGGATCTCTGCTCCATATGTTTATCTAATTCCCTCTTGAAGCCGTTTATGCTTGTAGCCGCCACCACCTCCTGTGGCAGTGAATTCCATGTGTTAATCACTCTTTAGGTGAAGAAGTACTTCCTTTTATCTGTTCTAACCCGACTGCTCAGCAATTTAATTGAGTACCCATAAGTTCTTATATTGTGAGAAAGGGAGAAAAGTTCTTTTTTCCCTACCTGCTCTATCCCATGCATAATCTTATAAACCTCGATCATGTCACCCCTCAGCCATTGTTTCTCCAAGCTAAAGAGCCCCAAGTGCTTTAACCTTTCTTCATAGGGAAAGTGTTCCAACACTTTTATCATTCTATTTGCCCTTTTCTGCACTTTTTCCAGTGCTATAATATAATATCCTTTTTGAGGTGTGGTGACCAAAACTGTATAGAGTATTCCAAATGAGGTCACACCATCGATTTATACAGGGGCATTATGATAGTGGCTGGTTTTCAATTCCCTCCCTAATAATCTTGAGCATAGTGTTGGACTTTTTTATTGCAGTCGCACACAGTCTCAACATTTTCAGTGAGTTATCTACTACGACTCCAAAATCTCTCTTTTGGTCAGTCTCTGCCAGTTTGGATCCCATCAACATGTATTTATAGTTAGGATTTTTGGCTCCAATGTGCATCACTTTGCACGTGGCCACATTGAACCCCATTTGCCATGTTGATGCCCACTCACCCATCCTTGACAGATCCCTTTGAAGTGCCTCACAATCCCCCCCTGCTTTTCACCACCCTGAACAACGTCATGTCATCCACAAATTTAGCCACTTCACTGCCTACTCCCAACTCCAAATCATTAATAAACAAGTTAAAAAGCATCAGACTCAGACTGAGTACTGAACCCTGAGGTACCCCACTGCTTACCACCCTCCACTGAGAAAATTGCCCATTTATACAGGGCCCCACTGCCTCCCTGGCTGGTTTCCTGCTTCTAGTGTATTTGAATAAAGTTTTATTGTTGGTCTTTATGTTTTTTGCTATATGCTCCTCATGTTTGCCTGATCCCTTTTATCAACCTCACTGAGACGAGCTTTCCACCGCTTGAAGGAATCCTTCTTATCTTTTACAGCTTCCATTACTGTTTCCATTACTTTCCCATTACTACTGGGAATACCATTGCTTTAACCATAAGGACTTTTGTTGGCAGGGTGATGTCTCTACTTTTCATTATGCTGTCTAGGTTTGCCATAGCTTTCCTCCCAAAGAGCAGGCATCTTTTAATTTCATGGCTGCAGCCACCATCTGCAGTGATCTTGGATTCCAGGAATGTTAAGTCTGTCACTGCTTCCATGACTTCCCTTTCTATTTGCCAAGGAGTGATGGGGTCAGATGCCATGATCTTAGTTTTTTTGATGTTGAGCTTCAAGCCAACTTTTGTGCTCTCCTCTTTCACCCTCACCAAGAGGCTCTTTAGGTCCTCTTCACTTTCTGCCATTAGAGTGGTATTGTCTGCATATCTGAGGTTGTTGATGTTTTTCCCAGCAATCTTAATTCCAGTTTGTGATTCATCCAGGCCGGCATTTCACATGATGTACTCTACATATAAACTAAGTAAGCAGGGTGACAATATATATCCTTGTTGTACTCCTTTTCCTATGCTAAACCAATCAGTTGTTCCATATCCAGTTCTAACTGTTGCTTCTTGACCCTTATACAGGTTTCTCAGGAGACATGTGAGGTGGTCTGGTACTCCCATCTCTTTAAGGACTTGCCATAGTTTGCTATGATCCACACAATCAAAGGCTTTAGCATAGTCAGTGAAGCAGAAGTAGATGTTTTTCTGGTACTCCCTTGCTTTCTCCATAATCCAGCAAATGTTGGCAATTTGATCTCTAGTTCCTCTATCTCTTCAAAACCCAGCTTGTACTTCTGGCAGTTCTCTATCCATGTATTGCTGAAGCCTAGCTTGTAGGATCTTGAGCATGACCTTGCTAGCGTGTGAAATGAGTGCAATTGTGCGATAGTTTGAACATTCCTTGGCATTGCCCTTCTTTGGGACTGGAATGTAAACTGACCTTTTCCAATCCTGTGGCCACTGTTGCATTTTCCAAATTTGCTGGCAAATTAAGTGCAGCACTTTACGAACATCATCTTTTAAGACTTTATATAGCTCAGCCAGGATACCATCGCCTCTGCTAGCTTTGTTGCTAGTAATGCTTTCTAAGGCCCATTTTACTTCACACGCCAGGATGTCTGGCTCAAGGTCCGTGATCACACCATCGTAGTTGTCAAGAACATTGAGGTCCTTCTTGTATACTTCTTCTGTGCATTTTTGCCATCTCTTCCCAATTTCTTCTGCTTCTGTTAGGTCCCTACTGTTTTTGTCCTTTATCATGGCCAGCTTTGCACAGAACGTTTCCTTGATTTCTCCAATTTTCTTGAAGAGATCTCTAGTCCTTCCCATTCTATTGTTTTCCTCTATTACTTTGCATGGTTCATTTAGTAAAACCTCCTTATCTCTCCTTGCTGTTCTCTGGAAATCTGCATTCAGTTGGGTAAATCTTTCCTTTTCACCTTTGCCTTTCGCTTTCCTTCTTTCCTCTGCTATTTGTAAAGCCTCATCAGACCGTCACTTTGCTTTCTTGCATTTGTTTTTCTTTGGGATGGTGCTGATTGCTGCCTCCTGTACAATGTCACAAACCTCCATCCATAGTTCTTCAGGCACTCTATCAAATCTAGT
>NW_015164194.1:197419-215144 GCF_001447785.1 Gekko japonicus
TTTCATAGAAAAAGAGGTGCAGGAGCTCATTAGCATAACTTATTTGCATATGCCACACCCCCTGACATCACCGGAAGTGTGTCAGAAGGCAACACCCACCGCTCAGGCTCCACTGGACGGGGGGGGGGAGAATGCGCAGATCTGCCCACACAGAGGAGGGAGAGATTGTACCTGAAGGCGGGCCGGGGGGGGGCTCTGCAACTTACCTGGCTGCTTCTTGCTCTGACTGAGGGCTGCTTGGGAGCAGGGGGGGGGCTTGTTGCATCTGCCCGCCCCCTGAGCTCCTTACTGCCGGAGCTCCACTCCTGTGCGCTCCCACAGGAAATGACCCCTGATAAGGACATCTCTTTTTTGGTGTTCGTTCTAGGAGTTGTTTTACGTCTTCATAGAACTTGTCCACTTAAGCCTCTTCTGCGTCAGAGGTTGAGGCATAGACTGGGATTCCTGTGATGTTGAACGATTTGCCTTGGATTTGGACAGAGATCATTCTGTCATTTTTGGTATTGTATCCCATTACTGCCTTTCTCACTCTCTTGTTGACTATAAAGGCCACACCATTTTTTTCTATTGGATTCTTGGCCACAGTAGTAGGTACAATTGTCTTCTGAGTTAAATTCGCCCATTCCCGTCCACTTTAGTTCACTGACTCCCAAGATGTTGATGTTCAGTCTTGCCATCTCATTTTTGACCGCATCCAAATTACCTTAATCCATAGATCTTACATTCCAGGTTCCTATGCAGTACTGTTCTTTGCAGCATTGGACTTTCCTTTCACCATCAGACACATCCACAGCTGAGCGTCCTTTTGGCTTTGGCCCAGCCGCTTCACTCTTTCTGGGGTTACTTGCAGCTGCCCTCTGCTCTTCCCCAGTAGCATATTGGACACTTTCCAACCTGAGGGGCTCATCTTTTGGTGTCATATCTTTTAGCCTTTTGTTACTGTCCATGGGGTTTTCTTGGCAAAGATACTGGAGTGGGTTGCCATTTCCTTCTCCAGTGGATCATGTTTTGTCTGAGTTCTCTGCTGTGGCCTGTCTGTCCTGAGTGGCCCTCCACAGCATAGCCCGCAGTCTCATCGAACCACACAAGAAACGTTTGGCTACACTTGGATGTAAGATATGCTTACTAGGGATGGGCATGAACCGGGAAAATGGCAGTTCATGGTGGTTTATTGGGTTACAGAAACCATGAACTTTTTCCATTTGCCGAATGAGTTCGTGGTTCATGTGGTTCATGAGTTTGGGAGGTGGGAGGTGGGAGCCCCTCATGACACCAAACTCACAGGGAGTCTTCAGCAGGCTCTTCTCCACCCACCCTCCAAGTTTGACACAGATTAGATTTTTAAAGAAAAAAAGAGCTTGACCCCCACCTGGCATGGGCAGAGAGAGGCTAGTAAGTGTGTGGCTCAGGTCCCTGAAACCACAGCAAGGAACACCTTCCCAGCTGTGAAAGGTGTTTAAAAATTGTCCCACTATGTGTGTGTGTGTGTGGGGGGAGTCCCTCAAAGCCTTCCCTTGAATCAGCCAGCAGCAAGAAATTCTTCTTCTCCTAACTCTCACTCCCTCAACAACTAACTCCTCTCCTCTCTCTTCCTGCTGCAAAGTGAAAACAGCTAAGTCATGGTGTGGTACAATCTGCTCCCACAGAGCAGAGTGGGAGCTTCATGGTTGGCTGCCAGAATTACCAATCAAGCTATGGGCAACTACTATGGGTGTTTCTAGGACTCTCCACAAGTCCACCACCAACACTGCCTAGGAACTGAATCAGTACTAGGCTGTCTGGCCAACGAACTGCTCTAACGAACCACCATGGAAAAAATGGTGGTTCATTGTTGGTTCGGGAACAGCATGACCAAATGAATTGGGTCAAAACAAACCATGAACTAGCCTGGTTTGAGTAAAAATTCAGTTCATTTTGTGATTTGTGCCCATACCTAATGTTTACATTTACAGACTGTTTCTCAGATCTTCTGATCCAATTAAGCAAGGGTTACATGCTGTTATCTGAACTGCTTTACAGGACAATCAATCAAAAGCCAAGTACCTCTCTTCAGCATGATTTACTTGATAGCTTCTGCAATGTTTTTGAACCTTCAGAATGTGAAACACAATCATTATTTTATCTGACTAATACTGGGGCTCTTAAAATGTGGCAAAATCTGTTCTATCCATTTTGGAAACCAAATGAAGAAAGGGATGAACAGCTGTTATCATTCGGAATCTCCAGAGAAGACTGCTTGCTGACATTTGGGAAAGGCTAAAAGGCCTACCAGATATTAAAAGTTAACAATAGTCCATTGATTCAAATGAAGGAACCATGGCCTCGGAACATTACTCATAACCATCGTATTGAAAGTTATATCATGTTAACAGAATCAACCAACAGAATACAAATTTGTGATGGGAAGGCATTTAAAATGTCATATTCTGCTCTGCAATGTAATAATTACAGTCTACTGCTCTCCCTTTCCACAGTAATTAACTGCTAAAAGGAATTGTTTAATCAGTCTGCAAAGTTGTTTATTCCATTATTGCACTGCCAAAGTTTCTCTTATGAATATGTATAGGCAGTATTTGCCTTCCTTGCCAATGTGTCACTGATACTCAATCCTTAGATTCAGAGCAAGTTTTGAACAGTTCTAAGTGTGTGTGTGTGTGTGTTAAGTGCCATCAAGCTGCTTTCGACTTATGACGACCCTACAAACTAATGTCCTATCATTAATAGCTTTGCTCAGGTGGATCTTGCAAACTGAGGGTTATTGCTTCCTTTATTGAGTCAATCCATATCATGTTGGGCCTTCCTCTTTTCCTGCTGCTTTCAACTTTTCCTAGCATTATTGTCTTTTTCAGTTACTCTTGTCTTCTCATAATGTGACCAAAGTACAATAGCTTCAGTCCAGTCATTTTAGCTTCTAGGGAAAGTTCAGACTTGATTTGATCTAGAATCCACTTATTTGTCTTTTTGGAAGTCCACAGTATCCGTAAAAGCCTCCTACAACACCACATTTCAAATGAATTAACTTTTTTCTGTTGCCTTTCTTCCCTGTCCAACTTTCACACCCATACATAGTAATGGGGAATACTGTAGTATGAATTATCTTGGTCTTCGTTGCCAGTAACACACCCTTACCCTCAAGAACCTGTTCTAGTTCCTTCATGACTGCCCTTCCCAGTCTCAGACTCCTTTTGTCTCCCTTTTGGTTGATGATGGAGTCAAGGAATATATAACAATTCCAATTTCTTCACTGTAAATCTTAAAGTTGTGTAATTCCTCAGTAGCAATTACTTTTGTACAAAACAGCATTCTAGCAATGAAATGTGGAAGCATTATCTAGTACTAAGGCAATGGTATTGCTGAAATAGTGAAAAGGTACTTCTGACATCATCTCAAAACAAGTAAAGGAAGTTAGGGATGACTACCCAGATGGAATCCAAAATTACAAGTTAAATCAGAACTTAATGCAATATCTAGTTACTAGTACCAGTAATAAATATACCACCTAATAGGGAAAAAATGCCATCCTTAGATTTCTGTTTTCTAGTAATTCTGAATGATAGGACTGTAATGATTTCATGTTTTGGTGTGTGTGTTTCTTTAAATGTTTAGTTTCACTGCAGTAATGTAAGAAGAGTGATAGAGGGAGACAAGTGTGATGTGATTGGCTGATGACTGAGAGTGTGGGAGGAGGGGTGTCTAAGAGAGTGATTCTGTATGTGAAGTTTGAAGGGAAAGCATAGTCTGTGTGACTATGGGAGTTTTTGAGTCTATTCTGTGTGAATAAGACAAACCATTTAGTCTGTGTGAATATGAGTTTTGAGTGTATTCTGTGTGAATAGGACAAAGAGTTCAGCCTGTGTGGCTATACAGATGAAAGAGAGAGAGATTAGACTGAGTGTCTACGCCTGTCAGAGTGGAGTTTTGGGAGTCTGAGAAACTGTTTGTGACACCAAGTTTGCCAGTTATATTTACAAGTTCCTTTCATCAGCAACAGTTCAAAATAACCAGAAATCTATTTTGTTCTTTATTAAATAAATCATTTTTGTTTAAATTTATCCCAGAAATCAGAATAGTCCTTCCTCAGGGCCACATAGTCCTCTGAAGTGCCAAGACCCTAGGTCATTCTACCAAAAGAGAGAGATTTGGAATTTTTAATTCCTGGTGGCAGCAGGAATCTTTGGAGTTGCTGATTAGGAACATTTAATCAAGCTACTGGTTAACAATATCTGAATAAACCTTTTATTGTTCTTGCCCTGCTATTTTTAAGAGGTTAGGTTTAGCTAGGTAGAGTACTTGGGAATTACTTATTCCCACCCATTATGCTTTAGTTAGCTGAAGACTGGGTTTGTCTTACGCAGTGGTAGTATAGGAGGGAGTACGATAGGAGGTCTGGGTGGGAGGGAGCTATTTCAGGAGTTTAGTTGTTTTCTATTCTGCCTAGTGGACCTAATTTAATTGAATTTTTTGAATTGGTGACTGTTAATTGCGATATGTGGGTAAAGGTAGGGACTGAGATATGGGAATGGACTGTAACAACATCTGTAATACCAACTTTGGATCAAGGATCCCAGTAATTGGGGGAAGAGGAAGTATGGCAGTGGGAGAGGTTACTGTAAGGGAAGGGACTGTATGCTCAGTCTTCGTCCCATCGCAAGGCAAGTTGGTGGAGATGTAAGGAATACAAACCCTTCTTCAACACTGATGTTGCGCAATGCCAGGCCCATCAACAGCAAGACCGTGGAAATGCAAAACTACTTTGCAAAACAAGTGGCCCTGGAATACATGACGGAGACCTGAGTTAGAGAGGGTGAAACAGTCGCCTTGAGAGAATTTGCCCTCCCCTTTTCAGTCCTCCATTAGTCTTGGATAAATGGGGTGGTGATACTCATCTGAAAGTCTTTTTTTCCCCCCAGGGTACTCCGCATGCCCAAGATTTCTGGTATTGATTGTGTAGGAGTGGTGTAGGAAGCCAAGGAGAGTTTGGCTGTTTGGCTGGTGTACCGATCACCTAGCACACTAGCAGACAGCCTGCCAGGCCTGCTGGAGGCAGTCGCAGGCTGGGCTCTGGAGTTTCCAAGGCTGGTGGTTCTTGGGGATTTCAACATTCATGCTGATGCAGCCGCCTTCTGTCTGGCGATGGACCTGGTGTCTTCAATGGCAACGCTGGGACTCCCCCAGATTGAACCGGGTCTCACAGACTGGATTTGATCTTTTGAATGGTGATAAATGTGGATCTGATTACCATAGATAGGATCCCATTTCTCTACCCTCATATAAGAGTAGTTAAAATTATACATTTTATCTCTGGTGTATATCTGGTGGTCAGATGGGAGGGGACTATAATAAGGATATATTTTTTTGTTCCACTCCCACCCTAGAATACCTATTGTCTATACTCTCCCTAAGATACATAAAGAGGGTTTTCCTCCACTTGGTCAGCCAATAGTCTCAGGCACAGAATCTTTACTGGAGCCCCTGTCACAACTTGATTATTTTTGAAAACTTTTTTGAGTGAGATCCCTAGTTATATATGTGATACCATTGATCTTATTTCTAAAATTGAAATGTTATTTCTTTGTACACAAATATCCCTTTGGAAGAAGCTAGATTGACAGCTCAACTATATTTGGATTCCTAGTTTGACCTAGACCCTCCCACTTATTTCTTACTGGATTTAGTGGCTATTATTCTAGGGGGGGAATTAGGTTTAAAGAACAGTTTTACTTACAGACCCATGGAATATCAAAGGGGAGCTCTTTTGCTCCAAGTATTGCTTATTTATGGCCAGACTACAATAGGAAATAATCTGTAATCCTAACCAAAATCCCTTCTATAATGAAATTCTGACATACAAAAAGTTGATGTGTTTATTGTATGCAGGGAGGAAAAGAAATTACAAGACTTTTTTATTTGGATAAATACTATCCATCCCACAATTAAATTTTCTTGTAAAAGTGATAAAGATTCCATTACTTATTTAGATACCATTATTTTGAGAAATAAGTACAATCATTTGGCAGTGAGAAATTATAAGAAATTAGTGAACAAAAATACCTACTTGCATTATAAATCATTCCACCCACCATACTTTAGGAAAAGACTTCCATATAGCCAGTATATTCAGATTAAGAGGAATAGCTTCCCCAATGGATTATAGAAATACAAGCAGGGAACTTACTAAACAATTTTTACAACATGGCTATCCTAAGAATACCTTGGTTAGAGCAAACATTAGAGCATACTCCATAGGTAGGAAGGATTTATTTCAGACTAAATATATTAAGGGACTGCGGTGGCTCAGAGGTTAAGACACTGAGTTGCAGATCGGAAGGTCAGTAGCTCGACAGTTTGAGACCTGAGTGCCGCGTGAGGGAGTGAGCTACCATCTCTCCCCCCAGTTCCTGCTAGCAGTTTGAAAGCAAGAAATTGCAAGTAGATAAATAGGTACCACTTTGGTGGGAAGGTAACAGCATTCCATGTGTCTCGGCATTTAGTCATGCTGGCCACATGACCACAGAGAAGTCTTTGGACAATGCTGGCTCTTCGACCTGGAAACGGAAATGAGCACTGCCCCCTAGAGTCGGATTCAACTAGCTTTTGAGCAAGGGAAACCTTTACTTTACCCTTAAACATATTAATAAAGACAATCATCTTACCTGTTCCTTTGAGTACCCAAATAAAGCCATGGCCATAAAGAAAGCAATAGAAAAGTATTGGCAGACAGTTAAACATATTCCTGGTTGTGAGTTGCCACCAATGATAGGCTTTAAGAG
The DNA here is from genome assembly GCF_001447785.1 of Gekko japonicus. Taxonomy (NCBI): domain Eukaryota; kingdom Metazoa; phylum Chordata; class Lepidosauria; order Squamata; family Gekkonidae; genus Gekko; species Gekko japonicus. Next base: position 204,190 of record NW_015164194.1, read on the forward strand.
AACTAAAAACATCTCTGATTTTTTAATAAGGGCTGATTTGAATGTAAGGAAACCAACAGAGACTCCAATAGGACAATTTAAATGTGGGGGTTGTCAGGCTTGCAATTCTGGAAGTGACATACCATTAGATCCCACCTTAGTACTATTAAACCTATGGCCAAACAACTCTTCTTCAACATCACACAGAAAATTGATTAATATTCTTTTCACCGCAGCAAAAATTGTAATTGCTAAGCAATGGAAGGATATTAATCCTCCTAACTTACAACATTGGCTACATAAAGTATGGGATCTTTTCATGTTAGAAAATTTTAATATTTTTTACACGGAAAACCAAACAGAATGTGAATTTATGAGTCCACTTCATATCTGGTACCCCATACTCGACAAAATCAATATCGACAAATTTGACTGTGAAACAATTCGAAATGTTAAATACAAACTCTTGCTTTATAATTGATATTGACATACTTTTTATAAAGGTTCAAAAGCTCAAAGTGAGCAAGTTTACATGATATGCTAATATAAGCTCATTGTAACCATTTTCTTTATTTGCTTTAGGAAATATTGTTCCTGTAATATATTTTGTCTTGGTGATTTTAATAGGGAAATAGTCTTTTTGAAACTAGTATCTCACCATGTATAGAGACTTTCATATTGAAGATGTTAATCCTTGTTCAATATTCTTAATAAAATTTATATTTCAAAAAAAATGTCAGGCTTGCAATTATGCACTCACTTCAAAACAATATACAGATCAGACAAGTGCAGTCAAAATTAGATTAAACACTTTTAATAATTGCAACAGCCGTATATTTGTGTATCTAATGTTATGTCCATGTAAGAAAACCTATGTTGGCTGTAGTATGAGACCAGTTAAAACAAGGATTCTTGAATATGTCTCATGAATACGTTCAGGTTATCAGGAGGCTCCTTTGACAAATCATTTCATATTGGAAAAATATGATGTGGAATCTTTAAGATATTTTGTAATTTACAGATACATAGGTAATGAATATAACTCTGTGGATGTACAAAAACATTTATTGCAAATAGAGGCTAAATGGATTTTCAAATTGAAATCACTATATCCTACAGGACTGAATCAGTCTTTAGACTACTCATGTTTCTTGTGAAAATGTATAAGATACATTGTTTTCATTATTTGGAGTATACTATATAGATGAACTACTGCCTGAAATTGACTGTTTCTTTAAGAAGAATTTGAAAGCTACCAGCAAACGCACCTATGAACCTTTAAAAATATTTTCAGAATGGTGAGCTGTGACGCAGCTTTTCAGCACGATCCAGCACAGAGGATTAGGTCCTGATACTCAACTGATAGGTAAAAACCTTTTTTCTGGTTCAATTGGTGCCTTGATGATAGCATATATTAGCAAGTGTCTCTTCTCTTTTCAGAATATCCGCTTTTGAAGCAATCTTTCTTCAAACCTTGAGAAAGCTTTGAAGCGAAACGTGGAGATATTAGGCTGGCTCACATGCTGGGTAAAGAGGAAAAGAAACTAGGAAAAGCTGCAAATATATTGGTGGACTAATTTGCAGTGATATATATATGGAATCGTATTTCTGAAAGTGTTTACTTTAGAGTCACTGTTTTGGAGGAGTAGCATTCATTTGCAGAAAAAACTAATCAGGGTTTGCTCACTACTCCAGAGTTACTATCCTCTATTTAAGTCTATATTGTTACAATAGTCACTTGCCTATACAATTTGTAAATTGACTACTTAGATATAAGTGAACAGTCTACATAATTTGTAATTGGATTACTTAGATAGATAAGAAAATAATATATGGATGGTATTTTAACTATTTTGATATTAGTTTCACAGTTCTTGTTGCTGGTGGAATTCTCTGCTTGGTGACATCCGGACCTTGCGGGAACTAAAACAGTTCCGCAGGGCATGCAGGCTTAGGGTTGAGGACAGCAACGGTTACCAGCATATCTGGCCCCATTATCTGCCCCCCCCCCCATGGAGAGAAGAAATATATACCATTTAATGCCATCCAGGGGTCATTTTGTAGAAAAAGAGGTGCATGAGCTCATTAGCATAACTCATTAGCATAACTTATTTGCATATGCCACACACCCTGACATCACCGGAAGTGTGTCAGAAGGTAACACCCACCACTCAGGCTCTACTGGACTGTTTTGAATTGCTAGCTATTGGAGGGAGGGGCATGTGCAGATCTGTCCCTCACAGAGGAGGGAGAGCTTGTACCTGAATAAAACCTGGTCTTAAAGGTGCCACTGGACTGTTTTGGACCAGGGGGCTGGGGGGGGGGTGCTCTGCAGCTTGCCTGACTGCTTCTTGCTCTGACTGAGGGCTGCTGGGAGCAGGGGGTGGGGCTTGTTGCATGTGCCCACCCCCCTGGGCTCTTTACTGCCGGAGCTCCGCTCCTGTGCGCTCCTGCAGGAAATGACCCCTGATGTCATCTATAGCTCAGATTGCACTATTTTAAATGGTTTTTATCTTGATTAATTGACTTAATTTATAACTATTTATAATTTTTATTATGTAAATTTAATTATAACATTTTAGAATTGTATTAGAATGTTGTAAACTGTCCTGACACTGGTTAAAGGGGAGGATGGTTTAGAAATCAAATAAATTAATTAATAAACAAACAAATAAATGTATTTTACAGCTTTCAAGAGATTTTTCCCAAACCTGCTGGTGCAGTCCATTTAAAGGGGCTATGCCAGGGAGCCCCCCAATCTTTGGAGAAGTTTGTTGTGGTTCATCAGTTCACAAACCTTGGTTCGCAAACTCCGAACTGGCCAAAATTTATGACGAACTTGGTTCATCAGCCGGTTCATGCCCATCCCTACTCGGAAGCTAAGCAGTATCAGTCTTGGTTAGTACATAGATGGGAGACCACCAAGAAGTCCAGGGTCAAATTTGGGGAAGTAGGAAGGAAAATTATATTTTAAAATGCTGTAGAATGATTTGAGCCCTAACCAGGATGGTCCAAGCTAGCCTGATCTCATCATATCTCAGAAGCAAAACATGCTTGGCCTTGGTTAGCACTTAGACGGAACACCACCAAGAAGTCCCAGGTCATTAAACAGAGGCAGGCAATGGCAAAACACCTCTGAACATCTCTTGCCTCACAAACCCCATGAGGGGTCGCCATAAGTTAGCTGTGATTTGATGGTACTATACACACACACACATGCACACACAGTACTGGGGATATGTGATGTCCCCAGGATTACAACATCAGACATAGTATCCTTTCTGGAAACACCAGGAGACACCTCAAAAATACATTAGGCAGTTGATGGGACTAGAAAAGCAGGCTACTTTCTTCTTAGAAGTTACTTTGTTAACTAAAGCATGGCTGGACTAGATTAAAAGGGGGAACGACTTATCAACCTGTGCCTGCCCATGTTCCTCAGATAAACTGTAAAAAAAGAAATAATTGTCATGAAATTCCTAGGTGTCTATCAATTTGTACACCAAAAATTGTATACTGCATATTGTAACCAGTGTTCCCTCTAAGCTGAGCTGATGTGAGCCAGCTCACAGTTTTTTAGCCTCCAGCTCACACATTTTTTGTCTTAGCTCAGGAAGGATGGCTCCAGAGCAAACTAATGTATGCGGTAGCCGAATTGTTTGTTCACAACTTTAAGGTTGGTAGCTCACAAAGTAGAATTTTTGCTCACAAGACTCCACAGCTTAGAGGGAACATTGATAACTGACAGGTTGTGGGTTTTTTTAAGTGCTGCATTCCTCAGCAATGTTTTGTTTGTTTTGCAATTAAGCAGATGATAGTTGAATGTTGAAGGCAAAATGCTTTTTCTTTGTTTGAATTACTTTCTATATTTGCTTGCCCTTTCATTTCAAGTGTTCTGAAAATCTATGTCATTGTCCAGGTATATCTTGTTTATCATTTTCTATAAGAATACATTTGAATATAAAGCACTACTTCTTGTTTTCTTCATGCAATAGCCTTGTCAAGAATATTAATCCAGCAAGTTTTGCTATTCAAGTCAAAGGCTCCCTCAGTCAGCGGGCGTTATTACCTTGTAAACATGGATATCCTTCTGATGCTTCGGTAGACCCGACTTGATCTGAAACTGGGCTTTGTAACACACTTCTGCCTTCTGTGCTTGAATTGGCCATGTCAGGACGAGAGGCAGGAAAGAGCTTCTCCAATACTTTTCTTCTGAATTCTAAAAATGATAATAAATAAGTAAAATAATTTAGGTGCTACAGCTGATTATATAAATGCTTCATTTTTCCAATCTCAATTCTCATGGTGTTTCCATAGTTCTAAATACAAAGATGGCTTTTGGGGAGACTGTTTCACTTGCTTGAGATATCTAAGTTTGTGCAGAGTTCAGACTTCACTATCAGGATCCCTGCAAGTCTGCTGATCATGAATGACATTACAGTGAGAACTGACCCAACATACAACTATCCTACACTAATGGAGCTGATTTATGAAACTGTAACTCATCTTCATGGAAACAGGTTCTCATCTGCATATACCAGTTGAACAGAGAGTGATTCATACCATACAGTCTTCTGCGCTACAAGCATCTTTTTCGGGAATGAGCAGCACTTATCTGTATCCTATTTGCTTGAGTGTTACCCTCCATCTGAACCAGCTCAAAGCCTATCCACAGCTTATAACAAAGGCCACTTGGTGATGTTCTCATTCATGCACTGTGTTCCTTGATGATGGATTTGGTAATAGCTAATTGAGTAATATTTTGTTGTACAGGAAAAAGCCAGAAGCAAACAATTTCTCTGCTGAAATTTAACGAGCTCCACTACTTGACCCACAGCCATATACATGGTGTGCAATTAGGGTTGCCAAATGAATTTTGGCTGGGAGCGGGGGGCTCCCGGCCGGCATGTAACTCGTGCGCGCGTCACCCGGAAGTGTGGGGTTTTCCCCGGGCCCGATTCCACGCAGGGCGGAAGTCGGGCCTTGAAAGTGGGGGGAAATCTGCCCCCCGGGGGGATTTGGGAACCCTATGTGCAATTCCAAGGAAAAGTGTTCCAAAAGAACATCTAATGTCATTTAAAAATTCACGTCACGCAAAATTTCCATTATGTTATACAACTGGGGACCCATAATATTTGTGGGGAGGATTCCTCCCCCCATCTCTGACAATTTCCATTAAGGCTCAGGGGGTCGGAGACTCACGGGGGAAAATCCCATGTCCCCATAGTGGTTCCAGGCCCCACCGGCTACCTTTAGCCAGCAGTGACAGCAACAGTGCCTGGGAGCCAGTCTGAGCCTGAAGCAGCTCCCAGTGGCTTCCACCGTTGCAGCCAGGCCCAGAACCACTCTCAGGGTGCATTCAGATGCGCCATTTGATCTGGTGTCGTGCCAGTTCAGAAACGGATTTTATACGCGCGATCACACAGTCAACATCTGCCTCCCATCCCCAGCCATCACTTTCTGGCTCAAATCCCCTTTAAACTGGAGTATTTTGTTACCAGATCCCCAAGTGGTGTTTTCCTGATTTTCCGTTTCCAGCCACATTTCCCCCCTGTGTGATCGCTCCTTCGGTGTCGAGCCACTTCCGGTTTAAACCCCCTCCCCGCTCGAAAGCTGCTCGAGGCTTCCGCTTTTCACCCACCATTTTTTTAAGCATTGGCGGTGTGCGCATAGGTGGAGCTCGACCACCGCGTGATTAAAAACAATCTTTAAACGGTGCCTAGTTTTAGCATTTAGACGAGTTTGGGATCTCACGGAGGCCATTTTTGGGGTAAATGTTTAAAGGGAAGTGTTCCTTTAAAGTTTAAAGGGAAGTGTTACAGCAGTCGGGTTGAAGTGGAAATCGCTGTTCTGAGCATGTGTGAAAATTTTAGTTCTACAGATGGCTGCCTGTGCGCATGCCCAAACTGAGAGAGAGAGAAAAACAACACCGACGCACGCTCCCGTCTGCGGACAGCGGGGAACGATGTGGCTGCGCAGCGATCCGGAGCAAGGAGATGAGTGTGATCACGATTCTCCAGGTTAAAAAAACCCGCATTGGGGCCGGAGCAATTTAAACCGCTCCCAGCACGCCGTCTGTCCGCACCCTCAGAGTACTCTGCTGCAGCAGCTGGGCCCAAGGTGACTCTCAGATGCTCTGCCATGGCAGCCAGGCTTGGAGTGGCTCCAGGAGTGCTCCATTGTGGCAGCTGGGTCTGGAGCCTCTCCTGGCAGCTGCTCCCAGCATCCAGCACCACCAGTACCACTCAAGGAGTTGGTCTCAGCATGTGCCGCAGTGGCCAAGCCCAGAGTGGTTGCCTCTGCGGCCACCAATTGAACTGGTAAGAGCATTCTCTGTGCACTTACTTTTCGGGGGATTTAACACCCCCATGCATTTTTTTTAACATTTCAGATTTTTCTGCAAACCTGGGGATCCCTCCAAGATTGCTGAAAAATCCGTTTAGTATCTGTGCTGCCCTGATCTGCAGATTTAGGTATCTGCAGATGGCAGGCACATACTGCTAATCGTATATAGACAAGTGGGAACCTTGTGGGGCAATCCCTCTTCCTGTCCTAATTAACCCCCATCGGTGCTTTATCCTTGGGGCCTCCGCACCTTTTGCTCCCCCCCCCCATGAGCTACAACTCAGGCAGGCACAGCCCAACTCCTGGCTTTAGCCTGATACAGCTTCTCTCCCCCCCCACTGCCACTGCTGTGGCTGCTGTGGCTCCCTTCTCACCCACTACTGCTAACCTTCCAGCCCTGAGCACCTTCCAGCCACAACTACCGGGCCCACTGTCATCTCTATGGCTGCCAAGGCATCCCCTCCCCATCACCAACATCTCCAGTGGCCCCAGTGCAGCTCCTAGCTCTGCCCCGCCACAGCTTCTCCCCCTCTCCATCACAGCATGTAGCCCCTGCTACTGGGCCAGTGTGGCTTCTTCTCCCCACCATTACTGCAGCTGCTACTGCCACTGCTGGGCCCACTGCAGCTTCCCCCTCACTGGTGCCACTGTTCTCGCCTCTGGGACCAGCTTTTTCTCCCTTCCCCATCAGCGATGCTGCCGGATCTGGAGTAGCTTGCTGCTGCTGTTGCCAGGCCGGCATTAGATCCTGGCCATAATCACCATCGTGGAGGAGGTAGGTAATTGGGTTGTCTGACTGTGCACAGACAGCCCATCTTTATTTGGGGGGGGACTTAAATCTCCCTGCAATGTATTATTTAAAAGATTTCAGATTGTTCTGCAACCATGGGGAGCCCCCCAAGTTTGTAGAAAAATCTCTTTACTCTGTGTGGTCCCAAATTGCAGATTTAACCGTCCATAGGTAGAGGCTGCATGTAGCTAATAGTATATAGATAGTCCAGGTTTCTCTAGAACCCCAGGCCCCGATCAAGCACACCCATTTTTTCTTTCTTCAGAAGATACTTTCCACAGACACCACTACTGTGCTCCACAGACCATCTACCAATGTTTTCAAATATTAAGAAAAAAAGGAGCCCTTTTCTGACACATCATGTGAAGTTGTCAATGTTATTCTTAAGATGCCAGAAAACAACCAGTGTGACATTTAAACAGAGACCTTACCGGGGCAAAACTGCATGAAAATTTGTGCCCAGGCTTTTAAAAAAAAAATCTTGTTCTTAGGTTTTCCTTGTTTCTTCCTCTAAAAAAGCATTGTTGGAGTTTGTTAAACCTCTTCTGTGAAGCTTGACTATAACACTCTTCTCTGTATTGGTGCTGTCATAATCCACTTTCTGAGGATTTTCTCCCACTCCAACTCTAAATGTGATTCTAAGCAACAAAGCATGGGTGTACACAAATGTGCAGGTGTGTTGTGGCAGTACATGCTGTGAGCACAAATTGCAATCACATACCTCTGTGCAGTTACAAATTTTCCCTTAAAACAGCCCAAGAAAACGAGCTGTTCCCCCCATACCCCACCCAAGGAAACTATCTATTAATGGCAAAATAGTAAGCCATCTAAGAAAAACTGTCAGCTTCTTCTCAGAAGGTGTAGGTATCAATATTAAAAACCTAATACTCAATTGTACCTCATTTTTTAAAAAAAGATATGATTTGGAAAGTGTGTCTAAGATATTTACACCTCTGAGGTGATTTTAAAAAACAAGCTACTACCTTTCTTGAGTTGGAGTGACTTTTTGCTAAAGGAAATGGAGGTTATATAACTAGGAAAACACTATTCCCGTAGAAATCTGTTAAATAAATAATCCACTTTCAATTGGCTTTTAAGGCATTTTCCAACTGGATTTTGCCAGTTCACACAGTAGAAATCCAGTTTGAAAATGGATTGAAAGTGGATTATTTAGTGTGTGTGACCGCAGCCAAAGAGAATTTTTCCAGCTGTGCAGCCAAAGAAGGCTGGTCCTGACTAGGATACTGCAAAACTTATTAATTAATTAATTAATTCAATTTGTATCTCAAGGCAGGCTCAGGGCAGCTTACATTAAAAGTTAAAATACATTATCTTTGTGAACTTTCTGTCAATATTAATTTAGACTATGGGAGTTTCTAAATTGTTTTTGAAATGAATGAAGCTTGTGTCACACGCCCCAAGGGTCCCTGCAGGTGATCCTCCGGTTGCTGTGGCTCTGACGGGGTTCTTCCGGGGTAGAGGTGCTTTTCCGCCTTGAGGTCAGTTCATCTGGCTGGATTCTCGTCCTTCAGGGGAGGGGGGCTTGGGAGGCACAGGGGAGCTTCAAAGGGACCGGGAGAATGAGAGGCCTCAGCCTTGGGGTCCGAGGGGCAGTTGCTTCACCCCTCTGGGTTTCCCCTCTGGAGTCCGTCTCTCTCTTTTCTCTCCCTTACTCTCGCCCTTTATTGCTCGCTCTGACAGTCTCCTCCTCATCGGCTGGCTCCCCTCCTCTTTTATAGCTCCTCGGCCATCCCAGGCTCTCCCCGTGAGCTAGCCCCGCCCCCTTTAAAGGGACTGACACGGTCCCACCCTCGCCGGGCCCTGCCCTCACCCTCCGGCCCGGCAAGCGCATCGAGGAGCCTGTGCTAAGGCCCTGGGCTCCTCCTCCCTCCGCCTGCCCCACCTTGCCGTCCCTCCAGTCGGCCTCTCCCGGGACCTGGCCTGACTCCCACGGCTCGCCCCATGCTCGGGGCCAGACCCATCCCTGGCTCCCCACCCCTTGCTGCTGCAGCCTGGCTGCCTCTCCACAGCATCCCAGGCCCGCGCCTCCGGCCACTCCCAGCAGCTCCTTTGGCCATCCTATGGCCTCAGTTGCTTCGACGACAACAATGACACCTCTGCCTGCCTCGCCGACATGCTCCGCAGGTATGGGGGGGTGTCTCACCATCCTTGTTGGTGGGCTGCTTGTGGGCCCCCACGGCTGGGGATGATCTTGGTGGGAGGCCTGGAAGGACCCGGGAAAGCCTGCAAAATAGAAATACCTTTGGGGAGGAAGAGAATTTTTAATGACCTGCGGGCCTTTTTTTGTGGTGTTGGTACTCACCACTACTGAGTACTGGCACCTTTGGGAGGTGGGGGTTCTCCCAAGTCCTGAGGGGGGAAATCGTATATGTGTTTATACACACCAGCACTTTTATATATAAAAAAAAGCACTGGTTTCTTGTGTTACCTTTCTGAAATAAATAAAGCTGAGAGCCAGTTGGGAACAGGATTGGGGAGACTCAGGCTGTGATCACACATACTAAATAATCCACTTTCAATGCACTTTCCAACTGGATTTTACTGTATGAACTAGCAAAATCCAGTTGGAAAATGGACTGAAAGTGGATTATTTAGTGTGTGTGTTTGCAACCCTGGGTTCAAGCCTCACTCAGGCATGCAGTTCTGTGGGTGATTATGAGCCAGTGATTCTCTCTCAGCCAAAACCACCTCACAGTATTGTCAAGAGGATAAAACAGAAGAGGGGAGAACCATGGTGTCAAGATAGCTAGGCTTTCTTGTGGGTTAACAGGAGACTTGAGCACACATGAGCCAACTTAAGTTTTAAAAGAAAACATTTATTTAAAACAATGGTCAAAAGAGAGAAATACAAAATCCAGCAACAAAACACTTCAGAGAGTACAACAAAATAATAAACACTAACTCAAACTACCTGTGATCTATAGCACAGTTTTCAGGAAACATCTCTCCTTTATTATAATTGAATAGCAACGTTCTATATCGCAACGTTCTAAATTTGGCCCCTTTAGTGTTAGGCCGGTGGGACTGCCACTTACCATATCTGCCGACCAATAAGAAGCCGAAGCCCGGTCCCGCTCACACCACCCCGCCCAGCGTTTCAAGGTCTTTTGCATATGGAAGCTGATTGGACTTCACTGCATTCCACACCTCAAACTCACCCCCCTCCCCGAAAGGCAGTTGGAATGTCAGTTGCATATGGAACCTTCAAGGTCTTTTGCATATGGAAGCTGATTGGACTTCACTCCATTCCACACCTCATACCCCCCCCCCCGCAAGGCAGTTGGAATGTCTGGTGGTGTGTAGGTCCCAGGATCACGTTTTAAAAGCTACCTGGGGGATTATGGACCATTCACACACTTTCAACCTTAACATACCTCATAGGGGGAGAGGAGAATGATGACAGCTGCTTTGGTTCCCACTGCAGGGAAAGACTGCCCTTTCTCTAGGCAGAGGCTGGGGGGGGGACATAGGGTTGCCAACTCCAGGTTGGAAAATTCCAGGATATTTTAGGGATGAAGCCTGCTGAGGGTGGGGTCTGAGGAGGAGGAAGAGGGGGACCTCAGACAGATACAATGCCATACTCCCCACCCTCCAAACAAGCTGTTGCCAGTCTCCAGGTGACAGCTGGAGAGCTCTTAAAGCTCTGGTGGTAATTCAAAGTGCTGCAATTTATCAACAGAGTAGTGTTTTGGAAAATCTTTAGGGATTGCTTGGTGCATTTACGATGGGGCACCCACCCAGAGCCTCTGGCATTTTCTCACTCTGCTGGCATCAAAACCAATTTAAGGCAAACTAAGAGGCTACTGAGAGGGGAGGAGAT
>NW_015164194.1:215486-222132 GCF_001447785.1 Gekko japonicus
GGTGAGGGCTGAAGACCACTCAAAATTACAATTGCTCTGCAGAAGGGAGGGCGGAAGTCAGCTGAAGTCAAAGGGGCAGATAATGGTAGGTTGATGGTTAGCTGGGAAGGAGATGGGGTTGCCAACTCCAGGCTGGCAAATTCCTGGGAATTTGAGGGGTGGAGCCTGGAGAGGGTGGGGTTTGCAGAGGGGTGGGACCTCAGACAGGTACAATGCCATAGACTCCACCCTCCAAACCAGCCATTTCGTCCTGGGTAACAATTGTTGCCAATCTCCGGGTGAGGGCTACAGATCACTCAAAATTACAACTGCTGTTCAGGGAGCAGAGATCAGTTCCTCTGGAGAAAACAGTGAACTCTGTCATTATACCCTGCTGAGGTCACCACAGCAAATTGACACTTTTTGCCCAAAGCCAGAGCACTCCCCCAAAGCCTCTTTCTAGATCTCGTTGTATTTATTTCCACAACGGGCTTTACTGCTAGTAGACCATAAGTCACAACGAGGAATGTGGCTTCACGTAGAGGTCTGCAAATACAAACCGCATACAGGAGTTCCCAGAAGCTCCTAGGCTAAATTTCCCCCCAGCTAAGGTGTCAAAATATACTCTTTTTCCCTTTCAAATATCCGCTGCCCCCACTTAACGGTCAAAACAGTTTTTCCAAATAGAGTTAATTGGTAGGTCTCCCTGTCCTTAGACTCAGCACCTTAACAATAACAAACTTAAAACAGCTGCACTAGGAAGAAGGTTAACATACTGTTACACCACTTAACCCTTCATAGGCACTTTTGCTTCACACATGGAAATTCAGGATAAAATGTATTAAACAGAAGCTTGACTACAAAAACATCAAACAGTGAACATGGTACAAGAAACCTTCAATGCTCTTAAAACAGAAGCTTTTCTGTATCTCAATTTTCTAGTCCATTATCAGTACCGCCTTATTGCTGCAGTATAAGCTGCTACTACTAATTTCTATAAAGGTACGATTAGACTAAAAAATCAAATTGTATGCTCTCAAAGAGAACACCTGCACATTTTTGCCACTTCAGCTCTTTTTTGTTTTAGCTGCTCAAAGCTGTTACTGAACAAAACACTCTTGCATTATAACATCGTACGTGTTCACGCAGGAATTTCATAGCTCTCAGAAGGAGGCTCCAAGAACATTATCTAGTCTTCACTCTCGTTTTAAAGTTTTTGAGCATGAGAAGAACAGATGTCGCATAAGGGTAACATACTCATAATATTGCCTAGGGACTAAAAATGCATCATAGATTTTTTTAAAAAAAAATCCCAACAACAGAATTTTGCCTGTGCACAAAATGCAATTTTCTTTCTTTCACCTCATGAACAATACTCAAAGCAATGTAACTCAAGGAACAGCATTCATTGAAAATTTGCAATCTCATATAAACTGTTTTAGCAGGGAAATTACTCTCATGCAGGGGATAGGAGAGAATCTTTGCCTTTAAAATGACTGCTCTGTATTTGCAGAGGGAAGCTCCCTACGGGCACATTTCTGTGTTTATAAAAGATAGATCACTGAGAGAAAGAATTAAATGGGCAAAGGCAAGAGACCATTTCACACTGATTGTTATTACTTTACTGAATGGACATGATGGTCAAAAGTTACATGCACATACACGAGAGGAGAGGCAAAGTCTCACCACCACAGCTGTAAAGGTGAGTGGCCCCCCCAAGGGCCACAACATAATTGAAAGGACTACAAATGGGGCCACCAGGTCACCCACAGAAACGGTAAAAATAGTTCGGTTACTAGAGGCACTGAAAGCCAAATTAGGCATTTGCCGAAAATGTTTATTAGCCTGCCTTTATTGCAGACAACTTGGAGCAAAGGCAGGTAACTATCTGTTACATGAGACAGCTGTAGCGGGAAGGCTTGTGGCTCAGTAGCAGAGCATCTGCCTTGTATGCAGAAGGCTTCCCAGTTCAAGCCCTCAGCATTTCCAGTTAAAATGATTTTCGGAATCAAATACCGATGAGACTTCTCTATTCAAGCCCTTGTGAGCTGCTGCCAGTCAGAGGATATTACAGTAAGCTGGATGCACTTGCAGTCTGGCATAGTGCAAGGCAGCTTCAAATATTATTCAACATGTTCTGTAAAATAACAGGTAGGGAGAATTGGGTTTGGCCAGTGCTATTGTGCAGTTAAGCCTTTGCACCCACTCCAATAGCAACCTCGTGGAGAGAGTGACCACCATTAACCACAGTGTAAGGGAAAGGCATGTATAGTATAGATGCCTTCAAGTTTCCGGACTCAGCTTTATTTATTAGCTTTATTTATTTACTTCATTTATACCCTGGTATGATGGACCCCTTCCACCCCTCTCCCTCATAGGCTAGATTTTCCCTCTGTTTTTCTTTTCCCTCACTAACTGAGCAGCCCTGGTAATGTATTTTCTTCTCCCCTGAAGAAGCCTTGGCTGTCCCACCTGTCAGAAATATATATTTTGTCTATTTGCTCAGCCCAGGAACCTGAGGGAAGGGATAGGATCGCCCTTTAAATTAAGCCCTTGAAAATGGCACTTGAGAAGCTTTTAAAATTCAAAAATAACAAAAGGTTTTAACATCAAAGAGAAAGGTCAGGTGAAATCAGGGGTTGAAATTACTGAGGTAAAACTAGTACAAGCACAGACTTTTAATCTTATATATCAGGTTAGTGAGAGATTCTTAATTCATTCACAGTTCTTTATATTGAAAGGCTTTTGACCCAATGTTTTCCCAAACACTGTAGTTCACTTTATTTGAGTAAACACTGATTTTTTAGGTGCCCAGATGGCTGGTACCATCTTCCCAGTAACGAAACCTGTTCTCTTGGAACACCAGTACTCTTTTTGAGTTGTTCACTGACTTTTAAGGTCCCTACAGGCAGTTTTTAATCACACCAGACCAGGGATCTCTGCACTCCTCAGAGATAACTCTCCTGTTTTACTGGGTAGGGAATCTTCTCTCTCTATCCCCTTTCCTTTGGCCTGAATGGGAGTCTTCTCTACTACCCAAACTTCCTTGCCAAACTCTCCCCCAGTTCTCTGTCTGTGTTCAAATTGCTCTCAGCTAATGCTGAATTCAGACTGTGTTCAGTCAAGGTTAAAATCTGACTCTGTTAGCATTAAACCCTTTTTCTGTCAGGGCTGTTCACAGGTGGTCTCAGTACATGTCTCTTCTCAGTTAAGGCAGGAATCTGACTGACTTCTCCTCAGCATCCAGCTCTCTCAAGACTTTTTTTTTGCTCAGCTGATGCTAACCAATCAGATTGCTCAGAGTAGCCTGTCACTCAAGGCTCTCTGGCTCTGTACTTCACAGTCCTTCAGTTGTGGGTACAGCACTTCTATGCCTATTAAAAACTTCAATCTGTCACACCAGCTTTTCTCCCCAGTAGGGACCACAGCAGCTTACATCATTCTCCTCTCCTCCATTTTATCCTCACAACAACCTCGTGGAACCACAGGCTGAAGTGTATGACTGGCCCAAGGTCACCCAATGAGCTTCCATGACAGGGTGGGAATTTGAAACTGGGTTTCCCAGATCCTAGTAGAAAACTCTAACCACTGCACCACACTGAAAGGCAGTAGAGATTTTCTTAATCCTGTCTATTCTGAGTGAGTATTTCCTTGTAGATTGAAAGATTAACAGAAAGTGAGGCAGAGGAAGTGCAAAGTGTGTTGATCTGGGTGTTTGAATAAGTTTGAGTTAGGAGTGAATTTCTGGGGCTGTGTTTACTCCTGTCTTTGAGTGATCCATTCGTCTTAAGTTTGAGTTCTCTAACATGCATTCTCCAGTTGTCTTTCAGACTACACACTCTGATCCTTGGCATGCCCTATCTGTAAAATGGGTGGATAGATTCCAGACTGTCTTATAAATGTTTCAGTCCTTAATCATAATGCCGCATATATCTAATATGTATCTAAACATGTAAACTGTGGCTAAACCAATGTGTAAATGGCAGATACTTGGGGTCTGTACTTTTAATTCTTGCTTTGTGCTTGTGATAGAGTCTGGATTGTGTTACACATCAATGTTGAACATCAGTGTTGCACATCACACTTAAAATTCATCTAAAGCAGGAATATAAATGTTACTGTATAATCAGTAATGAAACTACACCATACCCTTGTATCAATTTCCTCCCACCCTCCACCGTTACAACAAATATTGAGGACACTACACATCTGTTTCCCCAACCTTGAATTACATCTCAGCTGGCAACCGGATATGAGGTAAAATGTATTACATATTGGGGGAACGGAACCTGAGGCAGGGCTGGCACTTGCATTTTTTACCCAAACTTTCTTCTAGGCATTAAGTAAAACACAGAGGATAAAAAACAGACTAACTAAAAAAGTCTATATGTTTTAAAACTAAAACAACCCCCTTGCTATATCCTGTGAACATCTGTAGTAATTTCAGATATGCGCAGAGAGATGGGTGCTAAAATTTAACTAGAATTTCCCCATTTTATAAACAATTTTTTCTTTCTCACTAAAGACTAATAACCAGTTCCTTTATTTTCAAAGGTTTTCCCCCTATAACTTTTGTTCTGATAACTATGTTTCAATTATTAAAAACTTCTGTTTTTCTTGATGCTTTCCCCCCCACAACACCAATACCTAATGCTACTCTTTGAGGTGAAATCGCAGTGCTGTCTAATAACCCCAGCTTAGGCTATATCCGGAATTGGTTCACAAACAATGTGACATGATCATAGGAGGTGCAGAATGCGTGAAGAGAAAATTAGCCCCCTGTTTTGCATTTTCACTAAAACCAATTACATAGTGCATTAAATTGCAGACTAAGTGAAGAATGCAGCAACATCTGTTTGCTCCTCTCCTCTCCCTATTAAAGAAGCTCTAACTAAAGAGAGAAAAATTAGGAACAGCCTTTTCAGTGCTCAATACTTCACGCGTTGCTCACTTGAAGTACTTCATTGATTTCAGCTGACCTTCACTTTATAAGAAAAAAAATGCAGGAGGGAAAAAAGAGACAACCACTCAGCTATGGCTCAAACCATGTGGGGAGTTTCATGGGTGTTCAGTTCATCTCATGACTGGAGCCTGGAGAGAAACAACACTTCACATGGTGACATCACAGCAAGTTCTCATGTATGCCCACTCTAAATGCAGATAAGCAAATGTAGATGCATCTTGTCTAACTCTAGCATCTCTATTTCCCAAATCAGTTGGCTCCCTGATCTGTCACTCAGAAGCTGTCCCTATCCCCTGGTTGCGTTGCCTGAGTCTCACCTCCAATATTCTAAACAGTTTGCTGTTCCTCTTCCCCCAATAGCCAGTCGGTACACAGAGATCATTTGCATATGCGGCCTGATTGGCCTTTGACTAACATTCTAAACAGTTTGTTGTTGCTGTTGGGAGTCATTGAATGAGTCCTGAGGTAAAATACATAACCCAATCTGCCCTTAAATGGTCACTGGAGTTGCCAGTCTCCCTGTGGGGCATGGAGATCTCCCAGAAATCACTGTGTTCCCCAGACACAGCACATCATTTCCCCTACAGAAAATTTCCCAGCTATTACAATGGCTGCTTTGGGCAGTGGACTCTATGGCATTATAACCTGCTGAAGTCCCTCCGCACCTCAAACTCTGCTGTCCCCAGGCTCTACACCTCAAATCTACAGATCTGGCCCTTCCCTTAGTATTGCCAGCCTCCATGCAGCACTGGAGATCTCCAAGATCAGTTCTCCTGGAGAAAATGGCTGCTTTGGGAAATGGACTCTATGGAATTATATCGTGCTGAGGTCCCTCCACACCCCAAACCCTGCCCTCCCCAGGCTCTACCCCTCAAATCTACAGGTATTTTCCAACCCAGAGTTGGCAACTCTGTAACTGGCGATGGAACCGCTTTCCAAACCCTTGGAACCCAGAAGACATGGCATAGAAGGAGGTGGTTTTCTACCTTAGCTGCCACTGCATAACCCCAAATCAACATAAGTCAGGGGTGGAGGGAACCATACCTGTTACCATGAGGCTGTCCTCCCCACTTGGGGCAGAAAAATGACTTGAGACAGCCCTGCCTTATAGCTAAGCAGAAGGAAATAAACATGGCTTGCCTCCCTCTATTTTCCCCTTGCCACTGCCGCCCCACCAGCCACAGTCGGGACACTTCCTTCTAGAGCTCATTGTATTCCTTCCCACAACGGGCCTTACTCCTAGTCTAAGAATAAAACTATTCCTCTTACTGTCAGACATGGATATGCCTCCATCTCATTTGGTTGAGGTAAAAGCCAAGTTATAAATTTTTGTCCCGTTTGGTGTAGTCAGGGCCAGCCTGAGGTTTTTTTGTGCCCTATGTGGGGCTACCTTCTGGCACCACCACCCCGGACGCGCCCACCAATTATGGGGTTGCCAACCTCCAGGTGGTGTCTGGAGAGGAGCACGTACCACACCTTGGCTGCTTCCCTCTGGGGTGCGCAGGCCCCTTCTTCTCTCCCCCCTTGAGCTGCAGGAGGGCCCGGTGGTACTTGCCAATGTCTCCAGTGCCAGGAGGTGGCAGTCCGGGCAAGGCTGAGGGGCCTTCCTCCAATCCCTGGGGGGTGGGGGGCGAGGGGGGAGCCCAACTCTCAGGCGACATGGGGGGGTGGCTGCTTCCCTGGCGGCTCTCACAGGAACGAGGC
>NW_015164194.1:222255-257314 GCF_001447785.1 Gekko japonicus
CGAGGTGGCGGCCCAGACCTCGAGGCATGCAGTCGGCCCATCTGGGACTGAGAGGCAGGCTTGCCCCCCCCGGGACTCACCTCCCAGGAAGGCGGCCCCCTGCCCAGTGGCGGCTGCTTCTCCCCACCATGCACGGTTCCTGCGCCACCCCCGCCCCAAAGCACATCTCCCCTGGGGAGAAAAAGGCACCTCCTCTCTTCTGACCCCCCCTTTCCGGGGGCAGTCCTCGCCTGGTCTCTCCAGGCCAGCCAGCGGCTCGGTGGCCTTAACCCTCTTGGCGTTGCAGCCCCTGTGCACAGAGCTCGCCCGCTCACTAAGTGAGCTAGTCTCTCGCCTAGAGCGTGGGGCCATCCTGGGGGCACCGGACTGAGCCACCCGAGGGCCCTGCTGCTGCTGCCAGCCCACCTGCGCCTGCCGGAGCTGCCCCCACCGCCTCGGTGTGAGCGGCCAGGCGCCCGGGGAGAAGGGAGGCGCTCCGCAGTCTGCCCCCCGCCCCGCCAAAAGCTCGGCTCTGAGGGCCCTGCCACCACCGACCGCAGAGGAGCAGCCGCCCTTCGGGGGGAGACACCCCCACCACCCTGCGCAGAGCTCCTCCAGAGCAGTCCCAATGACATGCACGGGGGCGCTGCACAGGGTTGCCCCGGCTGGAGCGCCTCCTCGCGAGGAGGGAGGGGGCAGGTGGGGTGCCTTTGTGCACAGGGGCTGCAGCGCTGAGAGGGTTAAGGCTCCAGTCGGGCTCCAGCTGGGCAGCCCTGCGCGGCACCCCATGCACGTCATTGGGACTGCTCTGGAGGAGCTCTGCGCAGGGTGGTGGTGTCTGCCCCTGAAGGGCGGCTGCTCCTGTGTGGCGGGTGGTGGCAGGGCTCTTGGAGCCGAGCTTTTGGCGGGGTGGGGGGGCACACTGCGGAGCGCCTCCCTCCTCCCCAGGCGCCTGGCCGCTCACACCGGAGCGGTGGGGGCGGCTCCGGCAGGCGCAGACGGGCTGGCGGCAGCAGCAGGTCCCTTGGGTGGCTCAGTCCAGCGCCCCCAGGATGGCCCCGCAGTCTAGGCGAGAGACTAGCTTGCCTAGTGAGCGGGCCGGCCCTGAGTGTAGTAATAGCTATCCCACCTTCAATGGTGTGCTGAATAAAATACAGTAAGTAGCTTAAGAGTAGCAGAACCTAATCTGTACCCACACCTGTCCAACACAGGCACCCAGAAAGGACACAGGACTCTAGGAAGACAGGGGCCATTGGATAACATGCAGAGGTAGCTAATCTCTTCTCTTTCAACTAGAAAACATTCAGCACCAAAGCACCAGTGCTTCCCAGCCCTCTCATGGGATATGCAGTAGAAATTCCAAGGTCACGGATCTAAATACAAGCAGCTATCACAGCTATCCTGCCAACCTAGCAGTTCGAAAGCAAGAAATTGCAAGTAGATAAATAGGTACCACTTTGATGGGAAGGTAACAGCGTTCCGTGCACCTTGGTGTTTAGTCATGCCGGCCACATGACCACGGAAATGTCTTCGGACAGCGCTGGCTCTTCGGCTTTGAAACGGAGATGAGCACCACAACCCTAGAGTCGGATTCGACTGGCTTTCGAGCAAGGGAACCTTTACCTTTACCTATCACAGCTACTGTGCTTTAGAAAGTTTCCCTAGTCTAGGCAATGCTTTCCTGGCTTACAGCAGAAGC
Organism: Gekko japonicus; assembly: GCF_001447785.1. NCBI lineage: Eukaryota > Metazoa > Chordata > Lepidosauria > Squamata > Gekkonidae > Gekko > Gekko japonicus. Next base: position 223,934 of record NW_015164194.1, read on the forward strand.
ATGTGTGTTCTCCTAAGAACAAACAGCCACAATGGATTTCACCAAAAGTCTCCCTAATCCAGCATCTTCTCACACACTTACCAGCCAGAGGCTACAGGACAATGAAGGCAAAAGCCCTGTTGCATAGCTTGGTCTCAATAGTCAGAATTCAGAGGCAGGACAACTATGTTTGAAGATCTCTATGCCCTCACTAGCTGAACAGACAATTGGTCTGCAGGGTCCAATCTATTCATTTTTGCATATTTTAAGCCTGAGCATCCACAGTCACAGTGATCTGATCCCAGGGCCGGCACGAGGGGTTTCTGCGCCCTAGGCCAGGCGGCCTCGTGGCGCCCCCCTCAGATGTCAACCTCCTGGTGGGGCCTGGAGACCTCCCAGCTGGGTCCTACTGCCCCAGACAGACTCTGCCCGTCCTGAGCCGCCTTCTCCCACCCAGCAGCTTTGGAAACCTGCAGGAGAGGAGTGTCTGTTTTCTTCTTCTTTTTTTGTGCTCCGAGCCTTGCTTCCCGGCTGGCCGCCGCACTGCAGAGCTCGCAGCTGGAAGCCAACCCCCCCGACTCCCGCTCCAGCCCGGGCGCTGCTGGGGCGAGGCTCCCTCCAGGCAGCAGGCAAGCGAGTGCGGGGCTGAGCGGGGCCGGGCTCCGTCGTCCCCCGGGGCAAGGCTGGCATGAGGGAGTGGGGCCGCGGGGCTTTTCTGTGGCTCTCCAGCTGGGCGGCCGCTCAGCACTGTGGTCGGGTGTGGGGAGGCACGATGGGCTGCTGAGGGGCGCTGCGGGGTGCCGTGGCGCTCTTGCTCCTGCGGCATCTGGGTGAGCGAGTGAGCGAGCGGCGGAGGGGGGCGTCAGTCCGGGGCTAGCAGCGCACTGGGGAAGCCGCGCACCTTTCGCACCCCACCACGCGCTCCATCGACGCGAGTCCCGGACCGACGCCCCTCACGGAGCGCGTGGCGTGGGGGCGCAAAAGGCGCGCGGGCTGGCGAAGTTTGCCCGGGGGCACCTGTCCCCAGCAGCCGCTCTTCTGGGCGCTTCCCTAGCGTGCCTCGGAATTTCTCCGCCGGGCTCTGGCGCCCTCGGGGCGGGGGAAGCGCCGGCTCTTCCAAGGCTGAGTTTGGGGCGCCTGCCCACCCGGGCCCAGCGCCGAAGGGGAGATGCATTTTCCTCCGGAGCCCCGGCGCTCCCCCGCCTGGGCTCCTGCAGGCTTATGGTGGTGGGGGGCGGCAGGGGAATTGGCGCCCTGCTAGTATCTCCGCCCTAGGCGAGATACTAGCAGGCCTAGTGATAGGGCCGGCCCTGTCTGATCCACACCATAACCACAGGTTGGAAAAAAATACATATTTCCATCAGACAATAGACTGAAATGGGCTATCATTGTTTTCTGGTAGGAAAGAGAAGCAGAGTCTTTGGTGAAGCAGGGCTAAAGCTCATGGGTACTTCTGCAAAGCAAATATTTCCAGCTGGAGGCAGACTGCTTTCTACAGCAATTCATTTCCAGCTGCTTCTACAAACCAAAAATGTATTTCCTCACTTGATGCAAGCTAATCCTGTCTGGTGTGTGGAGAGGTGCCAATGCAAACTGTACACAGCCAGACATACCAGTCTTAAAAAACCCCAAAACACCACTTTTTGAGCCCTGACCCTGAAAGAAATGTTTACGCTTAAAATATTCTTGTAGGTAGTAGTTCTCAATCTATATCAAGATGCAATATGAGGTGGCCTGGGGTATGGTTGAAGGCATACAATCTACCAACCTTGTTTATGCTAAGCAAGTCCAGATAGGAGAACTCCTGGAAATCCCATGTGTACTGTGCTAAGCTCCATTTTGGAACAAATGCAGGTTATAAATGTAATAAATTAAAATGATAGAAAAAGTCAAGGAATCTTCATATAGCATTTTTACATGATTTTAAAAATGGACATGGGATACTTCTGGCAATGATAGCAGTGATCACAATTGCCTTAGGCTTAGTATTTTGAAAAGTATATGTCCAAGTTGCAGCATGAAAACAGCAAGATAAATGAATGCACAGCAAAATGTATTTTATTTATTTATTAAATTAGATTTGCTAGGCCGCCCTTCCCTACAAGTAGGGCTCAGGGCAACTTACAACAAAATGATAATAATTAAACAACATTAAAACCATTAAAACAGAGCAATAAACAGAGACAGAAAAACATGGAGGAAAATCAGCTCCCCTAGCCTCCTTGGGGGGGAGGGGTTGCGAGGGATGGGGAGGTGTATGAGCGTTCCAGATGTCCTCCCCCATCACTGTCCTCAACCAGATGCCTGGCAGAACACTTCTGCCTTATATGCCCTGTGGTAAGGTAATAACTTCCACAGGGCATGGATGTCTTCCAGCAGAGAGTTCCACCAGGTGGGGGTAAGGGCCAAGAACAGCCAGATTTCTCTTGGGCTGGGGACCATTGGGAAGTTCTTATTTCCTGAGTGCAGTGTTCTTCCAGTGGTATACTGGGAGAGGCAGTCTCAAAGATATGTAGGTCCCTGACAGTTAAGAGCCTTAAAGGTCAGAACCAAAACCATGAACTTGATCTGGTGCTCCTCCTGAAGCCAGTGCAGCTCACACAGCATTGGTTGAATGTGTGCTGTCCGGGGGGGGTCCCAGTAAGGACCTGCATGGCTACATTCTGGATCAGTTGGAGCTTCCGGGTCAGGCACAAAGGTAGGCCCGGGTAGAGCGAATTACAGTAGTCTGTCCTGGAGGTGACCATTGCATCCATCACCGTGGCTAGGTTGGAGCTAGACAGGTAGGGAGCCAGTTGCCTAACCTGGCGCAGTTGGAGAAATGCCAGCCTGGCAACCTTCGCAGCCTGGGCCTCCATAGATAAGAAGAAGTCCAGAGTCATGCCCAGACTCTTGACAGTCTGCGCTGGTGACAGAGGCATACCCTCAAGAGTCAGGAGTTGACAACCCAACCAAGGCTCTCTTCACCCAGCCACAGGACCTCCATCTCACATGGATTCAGTTCCAGCCCACTCTGCTTTAACCATCTCACCACAGCATCCAGACCCTCAGCTAGATTCCCAGGAATGGTGGTCGGCCTGCCACCCATCATCAGAAATAGCTGGGTGTCATCAGCATATTAATGGCACCCCAGCTCAAAACTCTGCACTAGCTGCGCGAGGGGGCGCATGCAGATGTTAAATAACATCAGGGAGAGAAGTGCCCCCTGAGGAACCCCACATTCCAGTGGGAACTTTGGGGACACTGTCCCTCCCAGCACCACCCTCTGTCCCCAACTGTGGAGGAATGAGGTAAACCATTGCAAGGCTACCCCACGGATTCCAACGTTGGTGAGGCAGTGGGTCAGCAGATCGTTATCGACTGTGTCAAACGCTGCTGTAAGGTTGAGTAATAACAGCAGCACTGACCTGCCTCAATTCAGCTGTCTGCAGAGATCATCTGTGAGGGCGACCAGTGCCGTCTCTGTCCTGTAGCTGGAGCAGATGCCTGATTGAAATGGATCCAATATGCAGAATCTTATTTGATTATTTATTATCAGCTGCAGTCACCAGTTGCTGCAAACCAATCATATTATCTCACCTTTGGAAGTTGCAGAGAGGACTTGGGAGAAAGTCACAGCCCTAAAATATGCCTACTTCAGAGTACTCCCTTTGGAACCAATCCCCAATAAGTGGTTTATGGAGGTCATTTGCTCTTTGGTGTTTAAGTGTTTTACAGGAACTCTTGCAGAGCAATGGGAAAATATTTTATCCAATTCACATTGAATGACATAGTGTCCAGAGTACCAAATCATTTGAAAGCTAATGAACATTTATAAGGAGCTGAATGAACATTTATAACATCGATCAGTTTGGTACCTGACACCTCACAAATCAGGTGGCAAGAGAACAAAATGCCTGCTAATTGCCATGACTACTTGGTCCCAAATACACACCTGGGAGCAGGTTTGGAATTGTGTTTATTAAGCAGCAATGAACCATGAGCTTCCTTTTCACTGGTATATTACCTGAGAGCATGCGGCTGGGAAGAAGCTAGAAATGTACATTGGGTATGCATTTGCAAGCACGGCAGGGAGAAAAAGGACAACGAAGAATGCAGGCTTGGGCATTCTGAATGCACAACTTCATCCCCCTGGAGGAACACACAGAGCTGAAAAGGAAAATATATATAAAACTGCATTTCAGTATGACCAAATCGGCCTGTATTCTGCCAGCTGATAGTATGAATGTAACAGCAGTCTAGCAAAGCTAGGAATAAAAAAAAACACCAGCTGTTAACTTCAGGATTGCTCATCTCCATCGTAACAGCAAAAATGGAAATGGAAGGACTACTAGCCATATTCAGTTGAAGGTAAAAAGTAGACTGGCATGGGAGAAAATGAAATGCACTACAATAGTCTGGATGTTGCAAGATAATCCTGTGGTCTGTTATCACTATATCAGTCACAATCTGCACACTAGCAGCATGATTATGGGCAGGATGCAAACCTTCAGTCTTATTAATGCTAGGAGAATCCATTGCCAATTACTGCCTTTATTACATGTGCACATCCTAAAGACTTCCAAAGTAACTAGTGTGCATGGGTAACAGGAAGCATTCATGACAATGAAACACAGTTGAAACAATCAGTGTTCTTTAGGATTTTAGATGGCACAGAGAATATCACTAACCCTGTACAGGTCAAGTGGGTGTCTACAGAGAGTCAAGAAAGATGTGACAATAGAGATGAACAATTGGTGAACAGTACCTGTGGTTTGGTAATCATCAGAAGTTGGGCAAATGTGTAAAAGTGGGGAAAGGAAAGGTATAATCACTGTGGTACTCTTCCATTCTGTATACCTCTGCTTAAATTGCCACTCTATCAATGTTACTCCTGCTTATCTCAAACATTGAGAAGATCATGTATGCACTAAGAAAAAATTCACCCAACAACAGCAGGAAGCTGTATTATAACTGTCTGTTGCTGTAATTTGTTATTTTTCCAGTCTCTCATTTTCCAAGTTCAATACTGAGCACGGACAATAAGTGGAGCCTCTGGTATTGGTGCTTCGTATTAGATTATTTTTCTATGCCCCCTCCCTGCGTTTTCTTCAATAGCACATCATGATTTCTTATACCCCTCCTCACTTGCACTAACTCAAAGCAGCTAACAAAACAACAAAAACTTCACAGGCAAAACTTATGATTTAAAGTTAAAGCCAATAAAGACAAAGTTAAAAGTCAACACACATAGTTAAAAACACAGACTAAAAGTAATTTCCCCTACATTAAATAATCTCTGGAATAGGCCAGTCTTCCTAAACACCTTCCTGAATATAGCATGTCACAGCACCCACCACACACACTCTGGTAGGACATTCCACAGGGATAGACCTATCACAGGGAATGCCCATGATCTAATTGATGCTAAATGGACCAATCCAAGTGAGGCTACCACCAGGAGAAGGCTTTCTGAAGCATGGAACTGGTACACAGCAGTATACCAGAAGATGTGGTATAAGAAGTATGAGGGTCCCAAGCCCTGAAGGGCTTTAAAGGTTATAACCAACTCTGAAGGGCTTTAAAGGTTATAACCAACTCTGTGAATCAGGATTACAAGCAGATAAGCAACCAATGCAGATGACACAGCACTGGTGTTATATGTTTCAAATGGCTAGCCCCAGACAGACACTTAGTTGCTGTATTCTGTTCCAACTGCACCTTCCAAGCATGTTAGAGCAGTTGAATCTGGAGGTTACAGTGACATGGATCAGCGTGGCTACATCTGCAGTCTAGATAAGGGGTCAGTTTACAAGCCAGAGGTAATTGAAAGTAGGAGCACCTGGCAACAGCACAGACTGTATCTATCAACAAGGCCCTAAACACTACCATCTCTCTCCTTCCCAATGCGGCCTGTACTCGCTGCGTGCGGGAGCCACGGAGCAACGTAGAAACTGCCTCGCTGGGTTGCGGTGCAATGGGAGTCAGAGTACGCAGTTGGGAGGCGCCATGGTGCAGTGCGGGGACCCCTTCGAACGCATCTTCGGTCACCCGTTTCCCTGCCCCGGGGATGGCCTTGAACCAACTACACGGCGTGGGGGGCCGTGATGCAGCGCGGAGGCCCCCCCAACGGTGTTTGGGCAGCCCGCGGCGGCACCCAAGGCTTTGCCTACCTGGTTGACTGTGCGGCTGCTATCTTGGCAAGGCTCATCTGGGGCTGCTGCTTTGGCCGCCGATGCTGCCCGGGTGATAGAGCCCATTGTGCTGACGTCGGCGGTGGGAGAGCCGGAGCGTCAGCCGGGCAGAGTGTGCGGAGTGAGACCTGCCGATGGATCGCAACCCTTTCCCACCCCTAAGTTCCTTTGGCTGGGACGGGTGATAAGATCTGAGCACCTGAGGCTTCGTAATCACAGCCGAAGAGAGCTGGGCTGTCGTGGACAGAGAAGCCCCCTAGTGGCGAGCTCAAGAAACATCTCAACGAGCTCAAGGAACATCACAACATGGAAAAAGAGGCAGTGGAACTCCTTCTGTTTCGAAAAGCTGTGGATATAGATCTCCGCCTGACAACAGTTGTATGAATGTGATCTGGAGTACATGGGGAGGATGTTGGTTTTCTGGTCTGCTAGAGGGGTGAATGCTGCATGATTGTATTGTTGAGTGTGATTACCAGGGAGTTAGATTGTATATTGGGTATGGATGGAGTTAGGTCTCCTGGTATGATCAGTAAATTAGGTTAGATTAGTAATGCGTATGACAGCATTCAGTTGTCAGTAGCAGTGAAATTAGATTTTCTGTTGTACTAGGATTGGATTTTGTGGTTCTATTTGGCATCCAGTCACCAGCGGTCTGAAGCTTTGCAGAGATCGACCTGTGGGACATGCTTGGCCAGTATATTCCAGTGCTCTTGGGGAGGGGGAAGTTTTGCGGTGGGTCGAGGCAGGGTAGTAAAGGAAGGACGTGGAGAAACAGAACGGCTCGGCACCCTTCCAGCCTATGGCCCATCCCGAGATTGGCCGGCAGTGGGGGCAGGAGTTCTAACCCCCCTCCATCATTGGTGTTGTGCAACGCCAGGTCCATTAATAACAAGACCACAGTCCTTTGGGATTTTGTGGTAGAACAACAGGCAGATCTGGTGTGTGTGACCGAGACCTGGGTGCGGGAGGGGGAGATGGTAGAATCACCCAGCTTGCTCCGCCGGGTTACTCGGTCCTCCACCTATCACGGACCAGGGGGTTGGGGGGGGGAGAGGCCACTTTCATTTGGGAGGTTTCATTTGGGAAGTTTACTCCTTCCATCCATGGAGAGCGCGGGCGTAGAGTGTGTTGGTGTGATGCTGGAGGCTGAGGAAAGTTTGGCGATTTGGCTGGTGTACTGACCACCTAATGCACCGGCCAATAGCCTGCTGGAAACCATATCAGGCTGGGCGTTGGAGCACCCAAGGCTGATTGTCCTGGGTGATTTCAACGTCCATGCCGAGGACGCGACCTCCAGCCAGGCTACGGACCTAGTATCGTCCATGGTGGTGCTGGGACTCTCTCAACTTGTATCGGCCCCCATGCATTGGGCCGGACACATGCTTGATTTGATCTTCACAGCAGGGGTGATGGTGGACCGGATCACTGCTGAGGCAGTGCCATGGTCGGACCCCCAGGCCCTGAAGGCCCATCTGAATGTTCCACTCCGAACCTGTGTGGGCGGTGAGCGGATTTTAGCTTGCCCGCAGAGCCAAATAGACCCTATGCGGCTCCAGATGGCCATGCGGGATCCGAGCCCCCCTGGTGGCTCGTTGGATGAGTTAGTGGAGGACTAGCATGTCCATCTTTCTGCTGCCATCGACGAGATTGCTCCCAGGTGCCCTCTCCGCACTCGTTCTAGGCGAGCACCCTGGTATAGCCAGGGGCTGCGGCAGCTGAAGTGAGAACTGAGACGTCTAAAGAGATGGTGGCGTCGTGCTCGCGACGAGGCGTCAAGAGCAGCTTATAGGATGTTTATGAGATCCTATGAGATGGCAGTCAAGGCAACAAAGAGAGATTTCTATGCGACCGAGATTGCACGCCTTCGGTTCCGGGTTTAGAATGTTTTGGCTGACTCAGCGTGGATGAAGTTGACAGATTGCTCGTATCTGCGCATCCAACCACATGCGACCTTGATCCGTGCCCCTCATTAAAGCAGGCCACAAGGGGTTTCAAGGTGCCCTGCGGGAGATTATCAACAAGTCCCTTGTGGAGGGGCGGTTCCCTGGGGCACTCAAGGAAGCAATGTTCCGCTCACTCTTGAAAAAACCATCTCTGGATCCGGCTGAATTGGCCAACTATCGGCCGGTGTCTAATTTGCCCTATTTGGGTAAACTTATTGAGAGGGTGGTGGCAACACAGCTACAGGGTTTTCTGGAGGATGCTTCAGATCCTTTCCAGTCTGGCTTTCGTCCAGGTCATGGGATGTAGACGGCGTTGGTCACCCTAACTGACGACCTCTGAAGGCATCTGGATTGAGGCAGTGTGGCGGCACTGTTGTTGCTTGATCTGTTGGCCACATTTGATACGGTCGACCACCAGTTTCTGGCCCACTGACTCACCGACGCGGGGATTCAGGGACTAGCCCTTCAATGGCTTGCCTCTTTTCTTCAAGGTCAGGGACAAAGGGTGGCGATAGGGGATCAGTGGTCCCGGAGGCACCCGTTGGAGTGTGGGGTGCCTCAGGGGGCAGTGCTGTCCCCGATGTTGTTTAACATCTACATGCGCCCCCTTGCCCAGATAGCCTGGAGTTTTGGGCTTGGGTGTAATCAATATGCAGATGACACCCAGCTCTATCTGATGCTAGGTGGCCAGTCGTTCTCCGACCCAGATGACCTTCAGCGGGCACTGCAAGCCATGGCTAGTTGGCTGAGACTGAGTCGGCTGAAACTAAACCCAGCGGAGACTGAGGTCCTGGGCTTAGGTCGGGTCGGTTCGGGGTTGGAACTCCCTCTCCCGACCTTTGATGGGGCACCTCTGGTACCAACATCGCAGCTTAGGAGTTTGGGTGTGCTCCTGGATTCCTCCTTAACGATGGAGGCCCAGGTAGCACCCACTGCCAAGTCATCATCTTCGGCTGGCTCGGCAGTTGGTTCCCTTCCTCGACCGCGATGACCTGGCCACAGTGATCCACCTTGAGGTTGGACTACTGTAACGCTCTCTACATGGGGCTGCCTTTGTCGCAAATCCGGAAGCCGCAGCTAGTGCAGAATGCAGCAGCCAGGCTGTTGATAGGCCTCTCTGTATGGGACAACATCCAGCCTGTGCTGAAGGCACTACACTGGCTGCCAATAGCTTACCGGATTCAAGGTGCTGGTTTTGACCTTTAAAGCCCTTTATGGTCTGGGGTCTGCCTACCTGAGGGACTGCCTTTCCCCATATGTGCCCCAGAGAGCACTGAGGTCAGGGTTACAAAATTGCCTGACTCTCCCTGGCCTGAAAGAAGCCAGGTTGGCCACCACAATGGACATTTGGAGCACCAGCACTTTACTGCATTATTGTACTGTTTTATCTTGTTTTAAATTGTTTTTAAGCATTGTCTCGAGCCCTTATTGTTAGCCACCCTGTGTCTGAGGGGAGGGCGGGATATAAATTGCATAATAAATAAATAAATTTAAGGCTGGTACATCAATCTGTGTTCCAAACCAGCATCACCTCAGTCTCATCTGAACTGAGTTTCAGTTTGTTCACCTTCAGTCACTTGACCACAGCTTCAAGGTACTGGACCAGGACCTTCAAAGCTGCTAGCAGAAGCTTAAATAGTACTATACAAAGCTGAATATGATCTGTATATTGGTGACAACCCACTCCAAAGCTCCTGATGATCTCAGCCAGAGGTTTCTGCATATAAAGAACACTGGGGATAAAAATGGACCATTGAAGCATACTTGAAACATACTATACATCTGTGATAGATTTTCACAGCTGTTCAAATGGGGTCCAGCTTCTTTTTATATTTTTATATTTTAGACCTATCCAAAGTCTTAAAAGATGATGCTGTTAAAGTGCTGCACTCAATTTGCCAGCAAATTTGGAAAACGCAACAGTGGCCACAGGATTGGAAAAGGTCAGTATACATTCCAATCCCAAAGAAGGGCAATGCCAAGGAATGTTCAAACTATCGCACAATTGCACTCCTATCACACGCTAGCAAGGTCATGCTCAAGATCCTACAAGCTAGGCTTCAACAGTATGTGGATAGATAACTGCCAGAAGTACAAGCTGGGTTTCGAAGAGGTAGAGGAATGAGAGATCAAATTGCCAACATTTGCTGGATTATGGAGAAAGCAAGGGAGTACCAGAAAAACATCTACTTCTGCTTCATTGACTTTGCTAAAGCCTTTGACTGTGTGGATCACAACAAACTATGGCAGGTCCTTAAAGACATGGGAGTACCAGACCACCTCACATGTCTCTTGAGAAACCTGTATAAGGGTCAAGAAGCAACAGTTAGAACCGGATATGGAAGAACTGATTGGTTTAGCATAGGAAAAGGAGTACGACAAGGATGTATATTGTCACCTTCCTTATTTAATATATATGCAGAGTACATCATGCAAAATGCTGGCCTGGATGAATCACAAGTGGGAATTAAGATTGCTGGGGAAAAGATCAACAACCTCAGATATGCAGACGATACCACTCTAATGGCAGAAAGTGAAGAGGACCTAAAGAGCCTCTTGCTCAGGATGGCGGAAGACAGGAGGACCTGGCGGGATCTGGTCCATGGGGTCGCGAAGAGTCGGACTCGACTGTGCGACTGAACAAGAAGAATCTGCTTAAACTAAGTTAAGAAGCATTATGAGGTGGTAGTAGTACTAGTACTAGTAGTAATATTTATTAGTCCCTTTTCCATCTCTATTTGTATGGTTGAGAGCAGCAGAAAAATGAGCATACTATACAACAGGTCCCAAGAAGCTGATTTTGTCTGTCTCTTTGCTTCCTGCCAGCCAGAAACTAGCCAAACCAATGCAGGTTGTTCCTTTTACCCCAAACATTGATCGCAAAATATCATGGTTAGCCATATTTCTGTTGGTACTGTTGGACCTCTCAGCAGCCTCTGATACAGTTGCCCACTCTATTCTTATCTACCAGCCTGAATATCGAGTTGGTATTAAGGGCGTAGTCCTTCGGTGGTTTCACTCTTTTCTATCTAACCAGACACAAAGGCTCCACTTGAGGTGCAGAATGAACTGAGAGGAATTTGTCTTGTGGGGAGCCACAGGGCTCCGTTCTCTCTCCCATACTCTTTAATATGGGTGAGGCCACTGAGTGAGATTGTTTGGAGATTTGGGGTTGGGTGTCACCAATAAGCAGGTGACACCCAGCTCTGTGCTTCATTACCCAGGCATCCCAATGTGCCTGTCTTGGTTCTGAACTGGTGTTCTGATGCTGTGGTCAGGTGGCGAAGACAAAACAACCTGAAGTTGAATCCTGACAAGACCGAGGTAATACTTGTTGGGAAGGCTGATGTTCTAGAGGGAATGAAACCACTTGTCCTACATGGAGTAATGTTGGCTTTATCAGAGCAGGTTAAGAGTTTGGGGGTGCTCATGGACCTTGCCTTGAATAGCAAGTTGGCATGGTGGCCAGGAGCACCTTCTATCACTTGCATCTGATTTGTCAACTTTCTTTACCTACTCAGCTGAACTCACCGCACAGATCCACATTTCTGTAATCTCATGGTTGGATTACTGCAACACACTCTACGTGGGGCTGCCCAAGTAGACAACCCGAAAACTACAACTGGCCCAGAACACAGAAGCCCAACTGCTGCTAGCAGCTGGCCACCAGAAATATATGTTGCCATTCAGAAACAGTTACATTGGCTGCCAGTCTGTTTCTGAATTTAATTCAAGGCGCTGGTTATGACCTTTAAAGCCTTTCACAACCTAAGCCGCATGTATATGAAGGACTGTCTCTTTCCATACGTGCCTGAGCACCAACTATGGTAATCAGACAGCCAACTGTTGGCTATCCTACCATTTAGGGTAGCTCGTCTGGCATTGACCAGGGCCTGGGTACTTTCCATCATGGCTCCAGCTCTGTGGAATGGGCTCCCTGAACAAGTGAGAGGGGAACCCTCCCTGGAGATCTTCAGGAGGCGCTGCAAGGTCTGTTGGTTTGCCAGGGATTTTTTTTTAATTTGCATTTTCTATAAACTACAAAAAACTACAACTAAAGATTGAAAGAGGAAGGGAAACTGTGCCCTATCACTATAACTATGGGAAATGGGAAAAGGATAGACTAATACGTAGAAACTACTTGATGGGGAAAGGAGACCACTATTCTAAACTATATCATCTATTGGTTTGGGGAAAGGAGAGCTAATACATATCATGATCTTATTCGCTAAAAATAAGGCTTACTGACCTAATATTACAAGTTTGGTGTACAATTTAATTCATTGGAGTATTGCTTTAAGAGTATGACCCCGGGGAGGTCCGGGATGAACTCGACCCCTCCTGTCGGCCAGGTCTCGGCGCGTCCTCATTAGAGCAAGATGGGACATGTCCGAGCGGTGAAACGCTTAAACCAGAACGTAAGGGATTTTTTAAATTGCATTTTCTATAAACTACAAAGAAACAAGGGAGGGTAACTACATACTAAGGGACAAAGTAAAGCAAAACCCCTAAAACCCCAAGAGATGGTGGTCTTTCCAAATGTTTACAGTATTAGATTATAGGTGTATATGCTTTAACATAGCTATATTAAGTGAGTACATTTTTCTTATTGCTTATATCAGGATTCCAATAAAACTGGCTATATAAAGATCTCTACTGAGATATAATTAAACTTCAATTAAAACAGGCTCTGAAAAACAGTTATAACGCTTTCATTTTTTGTCCTTTTTGTTTCGCAACCGGTAACCTCTTTTGGGGGCCATGGCCCCCAGTTCAGAAGCTGAGTCCTCATCAGAAGATGCCAAGCCTTCTTCTTCTTCACTTCCTTTGCTGCTGCCGTTGTCTTTATCATCTTGGTCTGCTGGACCAGTCTGTTATTGTAGAAATTCACATTCCTTTTCAATAGAGTCAATTTTTTCTTTCTTATCTTTGAATTTAAAGAGGACGCCTTTGGGGAAAGTCCATCGAAAGGTGACATTATTTTTCTGTAAGAACAATGCCAAGTCTCTATATTTCTTTCTCTTCTTTCTTATTTAAAATGGAATGTCCTTCAAAACCTTTATTTCTTTGTCTTTAATCTTCAGGGTAGCTCCATTTGTTGCTTTCAGAATTTGATCCCGAACTTGTGTCCTGGAGAATCTCACCACAATCTCGCCAGGCAGATTATTCTTCCTTGTAAATTCAGAATATGATCTATAAATCGTATCTATTTTGCTTTGTAGAAACTCTGCTTTTAAATCTGCCACCGGGCCCAATAAATCACAAATGATCTGCTTCAGGTTCTCCCTCTTAGCTTCCAGGGCACCCTGAAACCTTAAGACATAGCTTGCTTTTTCCATTTGCAGCTGTAATAATTGAGTTTCATCATATACTCTCTTTTTTGTCATCACCTGCATTTTCTTTTTAAGTTTCTGAGTGTTGGCATCGACTTGTTTCAGGTCTTGTTCCACTTTCCCTGTTTTTCTAGCAGTCTCATTCAACTGACTTTGCTGGGCATCTAGTTTGGCATGTAATGATGCCATTTGCTCCAGCAGAGGGCGCAAAGCCTCAGCCAGCATTGTCTGCAAGTTTGCATTGAGTTGTGCTGGCATTTCCGGGAGGAAGCCTCAGTTTTGATGGCTTATCTTTTCCCTCTCTTCTCGGAGGCGCCATGTTTGAGAGTTGTTTACTTTTTTTTTAAGTTACAAAAGTCTCAGAAACCTTTGTAAACGCCTAGTAAGTTTTCAAAAGTTCTTTATATTAGCCTGCAACTGCTTTATGCTTGATCCCTCTTCAGATTTCTCTTTGCAAAGTCCATGTTTATTTCTTCTGAGAGAGGGTCCCCCCCTTGGTTTGTTTAAGGGGGATCTGCTTGGATTTTGGTGCCTTCACTTAAACCAACACTCATGTTTCGTTGTAGAACTCGCTTTTCTTGATTACAATGTGCTCAACCACCAAATGCTTGTCCCGGTGTGTGTTCTTAGTTCCTTCTCGGACGCACTGCGGTGGGACCTTCGGGGCATGGAGGAGCCCCACTTCGCAGGTCAGTCGCCAGAGGAAGAGCTTTTCTAGCGCCCCATGGCTGGGAGCCCTTCGCACGGGCTCCAGGGCTGGTGCGGACGTTCGCACCCCCTCCCAGCCGCAGGTGCCAGCACACGGCTCCTGCAGCTTCGGGAAACCGTGGCCACCATTGCAGATGCCAAAACCGGACTGGTTTGCCAGGAATTTTGAGGGGGTTTGAACAGCAGGCATCTTTTAAGGGGAAGGGAGGAATTCGAGGCTTGTTATTTTATCTTTGATTTTAGCTGGGGATGTGTTAATGATTGTTGTAAGCCCTCTTGAACCAAGAGGAAAGGCAGGACCTAAATGCTTTAATACATAAATATATAGGTTTTTAAGTACGTTGGAATCCCATCCTCCTTTCTGGTGAGAACAAGAATCTGTGCAGATAGGATATTTAATCAGCATTTTTTAAAAAAAATCAAACATGGAACATCTATTTTTGGCATAACATGTTGTGACAGATACTTAGATTAATTCTGGATACACTGTTTCAGTGATTAGTTGAGTGGCACAGAAGGCAAACAGAAGCTGTACAAAGAGAAACACACACACAAAATCATAAGCTCCCATAACCATAAAAGTCAAAAGTAACCAAGACTATGGCATTAGAGGAACACCTTTTGATGCACCCTTAGTATGGATTTATAGGACCAACTTCCCCCACAGCAAAGTTAATTTTTCTCGTTCTCGCCATAAGGCCAGTTTCAGCCTCAGCAGAAGTAACAGGCTGGAAGAACAGGGAAGCAGGACCAAGGGGCCGATGCTGCACCCTGATTTCATGAGGAAGGGGTATAGAAAACATTAGTTGCAGGCATGAAGCTGCTGGTAAATTTTTATGTGCCGTTTCAATAAACTAGCAACTTTGTGGATTCAGAAGGAAGCAACTTATGTTCCTTGTTAAAGCAGTTCTACTTTTAAGTCTATGCAACATATTAAAGCAGTGAGGATCTAGTAATTCACTCACACACACAAGTATGGTAATGTTTGTTGGAGTCATGAACAAATTGTATTAAAAATGATTGGTAAATTAGTAGCTAATAATATCCTGCTATGATGAACTGGCCAGACAGGTTCCAGAGGTTATACGTGCTTCATTAAAGGAGCAAGGAAGTGCTGACCACCTTGAAGGAAGTAGTCATAAATCACCTCCCAAAGAAAGGTATCCCTGGACTAGGGATGGGCATGGACCAGAAAAACAGAGGGTTGTATTGGTCCATGGTTTGTGGGTTTCATGGACAATGGAACACGAATTTTCATGGACCTTTTTGTTTAAGAGACTGGTCCATAACTCTGGGACACGCTGGAATAGCCCCCCACGGGCTAGAGACACCGAACTTGCAGTGAGTCTCCAGCTGACTCTACCTGCCCTCCAAGTATGATAAGGACTGGATTTAGGGGGGGCAAGTTATAGCCCCCCAAAGCAGGTACTTCCTGGAAAGTGCTCTTTGGGGAAATCACAGCCGCAGGTTCAGGAGTGTGCAAGCTAGAGGCATCAAAGTCACAGTGGACCTCCCCGGCATGGCCCTCTACCTGCCCTTCAACTTGTGTCAGATTGGCATTAGGGGAGGGGGAAGATCCTATGGTCCAATGTGCAAAAGGGGAAGGAGTCTGTTAAATGCTCCCCCACAAGCTAGAGGCATCAAAGTCACAGGAGACCTCCCCAGGATGGTCTCTACCTGCCATCTAAGTTGTGTGCAGACCGGCATTGGAGAAAAGATCCTATGGTCCAATGTGCAAAAGGGGAAGGAATCAGTCAAATACACACACCCCACAAGTTAGAGGCATCTATCTGCCCTTCAAGTTGCATGCAGATTGGCATTGGGGGAGGAGGGAAAGATCCTATGGTCTGATGTGCAAGAATGGGAGGAGTCTGTCAACCCTCCCCCCAAGCTAGATGTATCAGAAAAAAGAACACCCCCCCCCAGTTGTCTTAACAATTAATGTCTCCACACTGGGTTGTCTGGCCCACAGACTGCTCCCACGGACCAAAAGACCGCCTGGAAACATTTCATGGTTTATGGGCAGTCCATTGAAAACCGCAAATGCATGGACTGGGCAGATGTACCACGAATACCCCCTGGGCCATGACAAAATTAGGTCCATGGTCCAGTCCGTGCCCATCCCTACCCTGGACACAGATGATTTTAAGTAGCTATCAGTCAGTGAATAAAGCTTCATTGTTGGATAAGGCCCTTATGCATATAGTAGCTATGCAACATCAGGGAATAATGAGTGAGACCGATTCTTGAGATGAATTTCAATTAGGATTAGGACCCAGGCTTGGCTGCCTTGATTAACAACCTTCTTCTTGTTGCTTTCCTGGCAAATGTGTCTCTGATGAATCTCCTGAAGCTCTCAGCAACTTTAGATACCATCAACCAATGCATTTTTATTTTACTTAAATATTTCCACCCCACTTTTCTCCCACAGTAGAGAGTTTATAAAATGAAATAGACATTACAATAAATTTTAGACAAAAATATCCAACCCAACAGGTCCTTCGGTACAATTTTAACCCATGTGTTCAGCTACAAGGATGTCCTGGTGATGCTCATTCCACAAGCATGGCTCATGCAGGGCTATGGGCTGCACGCCACAGATTTGGCCAGAAGTTCATGCCTTTGATCAAGGCCAGGTCTCAAATGCTAAAAAAGGGGGAGGGGCAGATGTTCAACCCAGGTTTTATTCAACTGTCTCAGATGTTCCTTAATCCCTTACCTCTTGCATAGACTGGCTGGTTGTGGATTGGCATGCTCTGATGATCTCACTCCCGCCTGATCAATTGATTCTGGAGGGTAGTGCTGGGGACGATCTCTTGACCCTCTGGCATTTTTGCTGTGGGAACCTACAGGAGCCTATTCTTTTTCACATGCTAGTTAATATGAAACCACTGGGAGAGATTTCCAGACATTTGGAGCAAGGTGCCATTAACTGCCATTAACTCTTTAACTGCTGGTTCAGGTGCAACTGTGAAATTCCCGGAAGAAGCATCTGGAGAAGGCAGTAAACCGAATGAAGACTAATCAACTGAAGTTCTAGGTGATTAATGTTCTATTTGTCAATAATGCAACTATTCAGGGAATAAGGGGTCTGGCTGTTAACTAGTAGTTTCACACAGCTACTCTGTACCTAGGCAAGGGTTACTAGAGGTGGAAATGTTTGAAACTTTCCTCTTTCTCCCTTTCACTATTTAAATAGCCTCTCTGAAGCAGCTATGAGCTGTGTAGGAGGAAAACGACAGACACAGTCTTTGTACCCATCTTTTCCCCCCCTACAAAGCTAATTACCACAGGAAAAGGGAATAAATAGAAGAGGTATGTAAGGAAAAGAGTAAACATTCTATCCTTCAATGAAAATGAGAGAGAGACCATGACTAGGGATGTGCAAGAAAAACATTTTGGTTTTTTTTCAGATTTTGGGGGTTTGGACCCTTAAAAATTCAGTATTGCCTTGAAAACCCAAATTCCAGTATTGGTATTGTATTGAAATTTGGGTAATTCCCATTTCCATTTCATTTATTAGCTTCATTGACCCGAGGTCTTAAGCCAAACATGCAAACAACAAATATAAAATGCATTACATAAAATTACAAGAAATTTAGACAGAACGTCTTTACAATAAAAGCTAGTAAACATGCTCTCAATCAGTAACATCAGACCACATTTTATAAACTTCAATGGATTCTATAAAATCCCATAATATTATGGAAATTAGTTTTAAAATTTTAAAATTGTATACAAAAGGTACTCATAACATTTCAAAGCCGCTTTAAAAATAGCACTATTGGAAGATATTTTGCCACCAAGCAAGTCGTTTCAGGGTCCTCATCAGCTAATAGTATGGTTATCACCCAGGGTTCCATAGGGAGGTGATATCTTTGTAAAATAGGAGTAATCCAGCAGGATCTGGGGTATTTGGGTAATTCCAGTATTTGTATTGTATTGGAATTCAGGTAGAATTCGGGAATCCCAAATGTTTCAACTCCATTGTACTCAATATGGCCATTATACTAAATGGCAAATCTCCTAGGGCATATTCAGTGGGCTGGGGTGAGGGGGTTTGAGACAGAGGTACTAAACTTGCCATGTGGCTGCTGGAGCCTCTCCCCAAAAGAACCCCCAAGTTTCAAAAAGATTGGACCAGGGGGTCCAATCCTATAGGCACCCAAAGAGGGTGTTCCCCATCCTCCACTGTTTCCAATGGTATCTCTGCAGTAGAAAGTGAAGTGTGGGGAGGGAGCATGTTTGTGAGGCCAGCAGCAGAATCAGTGGAATATGCCCAGCAGAGCCAGTGTCACTTTGGCAGTGCCAAAACCCAACCGATTTGACCTTAGTCCTCTGGGGGTTTGGCACTGCCAGAGTGGCACTGGTTCTGCTGGGTACACGGCACCGGTTTTACCGCTGGCCTTGCAAACATGCCCCCTATCCACATCTCTCTAATCTGGGAGAACTGGGTTTGATTCTCCACTCCTCCACTTGCACCTGCTGGAGGACCTTGGGCAAGCCATAGTTCTGTTAGAGCTGTTCTTGAAAGAGCAGTTCTCTCAGAGCTCTCTCAGCCCCACCTACCTCACAGGGTGTCTGTTGTGGGGAGGGGAAGGGAAAGGTGCTTGTAAGCTGCTCTGAGACTCCTTCAGGTAGTGAAGGGCAGGGTAGAAATCCAATTTCTTCTCTTCTTTTTCTTCTTCTACATGGCAAATTTAGTATCTCTACCTCAAACCCCCTCCCCCTAACCCACTGAATATACCCTACGAAATTTGCCATTGACTATAATGGCATAGGGTATAATGGAGACAAAAAATTCAGGATTCCCTTACCGGTACACCCAAATCAGATCAGAGGAGCTGATTCAGCTTAACTAATGCCTGAATCATGCCAAAAAGGGATGATTCGGGTATTAATTTGGCTCGGAAATGCCGACTTGCACATCCCTAACCATGACCCAACTTAGTCTGCCAACTTAACAGAGGGGAAAAACACAAAAAAACTGCCTATAAACAAAGCACTGTGAGAAAAAAAAAAACAGTATAAAGCCCATCTTAAAAGACAGGCAATTCTAATTGCATTCCCACAGAAATCCAATGTAAAGTTTCTCCTGCTGTTCGTAAAGGTATTTTATACTTACTTGGGAATGCAGTGCAGCTCTAAGAATTATATAAACCAAAACCCAGCATAGGTCAGAGTGGCTTCTTTTTTTATCATGCAGTAGGAGGACAAAGTTTCCTCCCTTAAAGAGCTTTTACATAAGAAACGCTGCTACTGGCCACTATGCACAAGCAGACTTAGAAGCATCCCCACTATTCTTGTCAAAAGGCTGTCCAGTGCCTATTCACAAGCTCTTTTTTTTCTTTTGCCAGCAAAAAAGCAACATAACAGCAATGCTCTATCTAGTATGCAGTGCTTCAAAGAAAGCCCAGCAAGGAGTGTGAGCTCCTAGTCTACCAAGGTTTCCTTCCTATTCTTTTTGCAGAAGTCTTTTTTTCACCTAAAGGACAGCTAAAGAAAAAGAACAACGACTCTGTGTATAATTAGGATTTTTAAAATGCAGAATCCAGGATGTCATTAAATGGAATCACGCAGCACAGCAAAGAAAACTTTTTACGGCTCAAGAAGGCTTTGCAATGAAAAGAATTTGGAAAGGGGATCAGACAGAAAAGGAGAACACTGCAGGTTGTTCAAAATATGGCAACTGACATGGCAAAAGCCACAGAAGCAGGAGTGGGAGCAGACAATACAGGAGACCGACAGCTGATGAGTTTCTGCACAGCAGTGACGAGGAGAAGCAGAGGAAATGAGAGATGCTGGTGACAAAGAGCCTTAAATGTTAAGGACTAGGAACTGGCAATTGCTGAGACAACTGGCAGGGAATCAGCACAGACACAGAAGGGTAAATGCTACATGCGGTGCTCAGTTACACGTCCCCCTTACCCACGCCCACAAACTTTATTCTTTCTCTTTTGACAAAATGCAACCTGGAACCTGCACAGTAAGATATGCAAGGAGGAAGGGGGTCTCTTAACTCTTTCTACATTAGTGCTCCCCCCCCCACACACAACAGAAGTCCTTCCCTGATACTTTACCTTGATGAACACAGGAAAAACATGAATGTATTTTACACTGTGAATGGAAAAGCAGCTGGAAGGGTGGGGGGAGGGGAGAAGAAATTTTTAACAAAACATCAGCAGTAGGAGGTTGACAATCTGCTCCCTCGTGGGTCACCCACTGCAGCTGCATCTTGTAAAAGAAAGAAAATGTTTTGGGTGGGGGAGGGATCACATGTTACTGAACATAATGCGTAATTTGAAAGAAACGAGAAATAGGGATGAGAAGAAAGTAACCTCCACAGGTTTCTGTTTTACTGTTTGTCTTCTTCATCTGTTGCCAGTGCAAGGTGACATAGCATTTAGGTTCCAGCATTCATGTTTTAGTTCACAAGAAAAGGCCAACAATTCACCCATCTCAGCAAAAACCCATCAAGGTGCAAGGGGGTAGGAACAGCCTTTCTTTAGAACATTTTCTAAACTAGTATTTATCACAGGATAAAGTTATCATGTAACAGCCCACATGAAGACACAGGAGCTGGCTTGAACACTCAACAGTCCTTATGCATGGTGGAGAGGGAACAAAGAGTATTACTTCTTAGCCCAATTATTGCATCTGCCCCACTCAAAGAGTATTTACTTTCAAGTATGCTTAAGATTATCTGATTCCTCCTCAAATAAGTGCAGTGTTGTACACTGTTAGATATAATAACACTGCATGCAAGGAAATCTGGGAGGGAAAGGGTTAGGAGAATTCTCTCACTCAGGTACACTTGGCGGTTGGCCCCACCCTCCCCTCTGTTAGATGCTGAGCCTCTTTGGCCATTGGTTGCCTTCTGTTGCATCTTACATAGGACCTCACTTCTTGTTGCTCTCCTACCTGGGCTTGGAACTATAGCAAGTTAACCTTTTTGAAGTTAATCTATTCACAATAAATTAAATGTACCTACATGCATGTGTCATGCAAGATGTGTTCCTATTTTTGTAAGTAAAATTTCTTTCTCTTGTTACCATTTGTGATGGATCGCAAAGAAAAGCAGGCTTTTTAAAAATGCTGCTTCTGTCAGAGAGTCAGGGAGATCAAGAGTTAATCTTCTTTGGAGAGAAGAACTTATATGATTGGCTGCTCTACTCACTCTCTGATTGGCCAGCATCAGCTCAAAGGGGAAATAAAACAGCTGATTTGGAGGGAAAACATTCATTCACCTTTTGGTCTTTGTCTGAACTCTAACATCTGGATCAGTAGCCAAAGGGTTTGGCTTCTGAGGGAAGAGATTTTGGGAGTTAGTGATTTCTGTCAAGGAATTGTCGGAAAAGTACTTCTATAGAGAGAGGAATAACGACCCCATTGTCTTAAATATATTTGAACAACTCTGAGAGAAAATCTATATTTTCAGTCAAGAAAGCTACAGAACAGCTTTATACAGACAACAGATACTGGAAACGGATTTGGCAGAAGGTATGGGTAGTTAGATAGAAATCCCATACAAGCCAAATAATAAAAGGAGTTATTGCTTCTTAAAGGTAAAGGTTCCCTTGCTCAAAAGCCAGTCGAGTCCGACTCTAGGGTTGCAATGCTCATCTCCATTTCAAAGCCGAAGAGCCAGCACTGTCCAAAGACGTTTCCGTGGTCATGTGGCCGGCATGACTAAACACCAAGGCGCACGGAACGCTGTTACCTTCCCACCGAAGTGGTACCTATTTATCTACTTGCAATTTCTTGCTTTCGAACTGCTAGGTTGGCAGGAGCTGGAACTAGAGACAGGAGCTCACTCCGTCATGCGGCAACTCGGATGTCGAACTGCTGAACTACTGACCTTCTACAGCCTGCAGTTCAGTGTCTTAACCACCTGAGCCACCGCAGCTCCAAGCTGCTTTGTTGCTTCTTAGGGATAAGGAAAATAACTTCATGCCAGTGAAAGGAGTTGGAATGAGAACCCTGCTCTGCGATAAGGGGGAGAAATTTAGACACCTCAGGAGTTAGTGAAAAACTGTAATATCTAAAGGGAAAACCTAAATCTCTGAAAGGAGAAACCTAGAAGCACTAAGACAAAGCTATTCTTTAAGAAACTATTTTTGGCGGGAAAATCTGCTTGAGAGTGGGGAAACATCAGGAGTCTGTCATGCCATTGAAGTCAGAGGGGGGAACTAAACCTGAGAAGCAGGTCAGGAACCTAGAAGGTTGAACAGCTAAAATATAGAATAAAACACATCTATTTATTACAAAGTGCACAGTAACAACAGATTAAAAACATACATAGAATGTAGATAAAAACAAAGCAGTAGTGAGTATCACATTACATCCACATAGCATACAGTGGTCTAAATAATAACACACACTAGAAATGTAAATATGAAATATCTGTTCCACGCCAGGCAGGTTCTATATGAATCAACAGAATAGTGTAGCTCCAAATAAGTTTTTATGTCAATCAGGCCTGCAAATATTGAGGAGCCCACACCCATAAAAGATTATAGCTTTATACAACCATTCTGCCCTTGGCCATTGTTCTATTCACCGTCTGTGTCCATGTGTCAACCAAAAGACCATTGAAGAAGGCTCTCTGGGCCAAAACACATTTGGTCTAGTGGTTACTGTGTGTGCAACAAGTATTTTGGTCTTAGTTATGTATATGTAACTTACATTTGTTGCTGTATGCTATATGGATGTACGAGCGTGACGCCACCGTCTCTCTAGTCGTCTCAGCTCTCGCTTCAGCTGGCGCAACTCCTGAGTATACCAGGGCGCCCGCCTAATACGAGTTCGGAGAGGACGCCTGGGAGCAATCTCATCGATGGCCATAGAGAGCCGGTCATGCCAATCCTCCACTAGCTCATCAAACGAACTGCCAGGGGGCTTCAGATCCTGCAAAGCCATCTGGAGCCGCATAGGGTCCATTTGGCAGCGCGGGTGAGCAAAAATCTGCTCGCCGCCTAAGCAGGGTTGGGGTGGAACATTCAGACTCCCCCTCCCTCACCCAGGTCTCAGTCACGCATGCCAGGTCAGCTCGTTGTTTCATTACGAAGTCCCAAAGGACTGTAGCTTTGTTGTTAATAGCCCTGGCATTGCACAACACCAATGACGGAGGGAGGTTCTCCATCTTAGCCCCACTGCCGGCCACCCTTGGGATGGGCCTTAGACTGGAAGGGTGCCGAGCCATTCCATTTCTCCGCATCCTTCCCTTAAAACCTCGCCTAGGCCCACCACAATACTTCCCCCTCCCTCCCCAAGAGCACCAGAATCTGCTGACCAGGCATTTCCTGCACTGAGCGATCTCCACTGAGCTTCAGATCGTATGTTGCATGCCAGGTTGAATAAACAATAATAAAATTGCAGATTCACTCCTAAAGCAATAGGCTAAACACTACCCACTCTTCTGCTATCAAATACAATCAAATGCTACAACAAAATACAATTTCCTGACCAAAGGTCAGAGAACCTAATTCCCATATCCTTAATTCCCTGAGCAACTCACCACACAACCACACTCATTCAGCTTGCAGCACACATCACTTTCCCTTAGCAGACAAAACCACATACACTCACCCCCCATTACTTCAACACTCACAAAACTATTGCTAACACAAAGTGAAACTTCCATCTGCAGCTGCAGCTGTTCCAGGCAGGGGATGTCTTCTATCTCTTCAAGCCCTCAGAGAAGTTCACAATCCTCGCCACTAGAGGGCTTTGCTTTGTTTCGAATTCTCGACTGCGGTTGTAGGGCCCGGTCCACGACGCCAACTGGAAAAATCCAACCAAGTCGATGTTCTCTGTGTCCCTCAATCGGCCCGGCCGCAACGACCTCTGCGGGTCGACCACTCGCCATCCAGCCAGTGAAAAAAAGACCCACAAAAGGTAAAGACCCCCTGCTAATCCTCTCGCTGCTGGCCTCCACTCCGTCGACTCCACCATCAACTCCCCACTCTCCGGTGTTCTGGAAAGAGAGCCTGCCGCTCCTGCGGTAGCCGCTCGTTGGCCCCGCTGAAAAGGGTGGTCCCACAGCCAGCCCAAGCAAACCGGGTCCTGAGTACCTTGCGGTCTTTCTGGGCGTCATCCTAGAGAGTCCCGCGCTGCCTCGCAGAGCCCTCCAGCCGAGCCCGCGCTCTCGCATCACCCCGATAGCGGCAAAGCAGGCGCACATAAGGGCCTCTGCACCGAACTCCGGCCCCCCTCGACTCCGCAGTCGGGCTCACTCCACGCCGGGAGCACAGCTCTAGGCGTCCGGCAAGGCCCCTATGCTGCGCCGTGGTTCCCGCTAGGCACAGGCCACACCAGGGAACATGGGAGTGGTAAACCTCGTGAGCTTCATTGCGCCAGAGCCTTCTTCGCGCCAGAGCCTTCGGCCACAATAGGGCTTGTAAGTCAGCGACCCTGCCAGCATATTTAGTGATGCAGAGTCTGATATTCCTTATCAAACAGGACATAACCAAAATTTGGTTAAATTACTAACACGGAAGAGCTTGAGCACTTGAGCTCCCTCTCGGGCGCCTTATATGTTAATCATCAACTGCAGCACTCATTGGTTAGACTACTGGAAAGTGGGGACAGATTGCTTACAAATACTTGGGAAGAACACTGGTTCCTTGTTTTATCTTATACCACAGCAGCTATAAGGGCTACCACTACCCCCCCCCCATGAAAGATAAGAATCAGCCCTAAAGCTAGTGCCCCAAGTGGTATGTTTGGAATTCAATACAAAATACAGAGAGGGCTGCACCAAAGATGGAGTAAAAGAACAAAATTAAATGGTCCAGTGGAAAAAGAATTGTTTTATTCAGTAGGGGTAAAAGACAGTTAATATATTTTTGGAGTGTCGTGTACAAATTTTATTTTAAGATTTATGTTTCCAACAATGTATTGCACTTGTATAATACTGGTAACGTTCTCATGGATTTGTGGTTCTGGATACATACATGCACTTTTTTACATGCCCAGTATTTACTGGCCTTACCACAGTTCTTAATTCTGTTTTTAATGTCAATATATTGTTCTTGTTTTTTTTTATATTCATGTAGATCCTTCTGAAGAAGCATAAGAGAAAACAAAGGAACAGCATAAATGAATATACATGTTTAAAATTCAAGCAAAACCCAGCTATTATTCCATATGGCAACCCTGCTCCTAAGACACCTCTAGCTACTTCCATCCTTTCCTGCATGACAGCAATCCCAACTCACAGAAACATATATGTAAAACAATTTATAAAGGCAAGATGTAATTTCCCCAAGTATTTTTTTATATTAGGAGTCATCTTCCTGCAACTCTGCAAACATGGCACTATTCAATGTAAAAAGACCTTTCAAATTCCGTAGAAGTCAATGGAAAAGTTAATCCCGATTCAAGAAGTGTTGAAATGATTAAAACCAGAATTTATCACCATCTCACAGCCTACATAGGCCCTTGAACAAATGCAGTTCTAACAGTTCAGGCTTTCGGTTTCAGCGCGGCAGGGACAGTCGGCTTCAGGACTCGCTCCTGTGAAATGGCCGGATTGCCAGGTTTCTTTTCCCTCTGAGGCGGCTTGGAAGAGGAATGAAAAGGGAGCTATTTTACTAATTTGATGGGCTAAAGGAGAGAAAAGGTGCATGACTGAGACTTATTAACAGACTTCTAAGCTTTGCAAGACCCCATTGTGGATTAAAACATTGTGATATTTGGGAAACTTTTATTCCCCCCCCCCCTTGGGCTAAGTTTCATTCTCCTGAAGTGTCCTTTCTTTTAGATTTATAATTGTACTATTTGGAATTACATTAAGAACTTCCTAAATGGTCTTCCGGTTTATGGAGCAGCAATGGCGGACGTTCTCCCCGAACCGCAGGAGAGCGATCTGCACACCAGTGCCTTGGAAGGGTGCCACCTCAAGTGACACCCCCACGGAGCCTTTGTGATAGGCTCCAGGCCAGGGGGCTTTTGAGGGTTAGCCTCTTCGATGGCATAATGCCGGAGGATTGAGGCTTCCCTCCCCCCTGACGGTCCAGACACTGTGTGGCCTTCGGGCACTAGCTGGTTTGACCGGGACAAGTGTCAGAGATCGAGTGGAATGGCGTTTAAGTGAGTGAGGTCAGAGAAACTGACTGACAATGGACGTGAGTTCAGAATAAACCGGATTATCGTAAAAGCGGATCCCCCCCCCCCGGTAAAAGCGGATGCAAAGAGGGATGCCTCTTATGCGAATGAACTGATAAATGATACGAAGGGGGAGAGGGGAGGAAACACAACGAGGGTGTTTTGAGAGACTTACTTGATTATCGTCATCGTGGGGCGATTTTTCGAGCCGGGAAGAAGCAATAGAAATTGTAAACAAATCGGAGAAAATGGCGGCCCAGCAAAGAAAGCTGAAAACGAAACCGCCGGACAGCCAGAGCCCAAAACCGGAAGAGGGAGCAGACATCATTAAAATGTTAGTGGATATGCTGAAGCCGGTGACCGAGACTCGATGGTATTAACCAGCAATTGACCATGATGAATAAGAACTTTGCATCTCAGCAGCTCCTTCTGAAAGAAACGGAGAAGAAAGTGGAGCAGGCAACTGAGAAAATTAAAGAGATAGACAACACAAGTAAGAAATTGAAGAAAAGAATGGGAGAAATTGAAACAAAGCAAAACTTCCAAAAAAGCCGTTTGCTGTAACTTCAGATGGAAAAAGCTAACGATTCTCAGGTTCTTGGGAGTTCCTGAATCTGAGAAGGAGGACCTGAGGAGGTTGCTTAGCGAGATCATCGCTCCAGCAATAGGCTTAACAGCGGATGAGTTGGTAAAAGAAATGGAAATGGCCTACAGGGCATACTCCAATTATATTTTTTTTAAAGCCTCCCTGGAGAAATCATGGTCAGATTCTCAAGAAGACAGACCAGAGATGCTATTTTAAAAGCTACATCAGCAACTCCACTGAAAATGGGAAATATAACCATCAAAACCTTAAAAGACATTCCATTTGAAATCCGACAAAAGAGGAAAAATTATAATGATTTAATTTCTTTCCTTCAAACTGATGGAATTTCATATCGGTGGGCGATTCCAGAGGGTGTCATCTTTAAGATCAACGATAAAAGAGAGAAGATAGACTCCACTTTCAAAGCGAAAGAGTTTTTGCTGCGCCAGTTGAGAATGGAGGAAGAGTCCGAGGAGGAGGAAACAAAATCTAGTGACTCTGCCACCTCTGGAACGGAAGAGGACTCTGCTGCAGAAATGGGAGCAGGTGCTGCCCGAGTTGTATATGACTTTAGAGACAGAAAGCCGAAGTAAAGGCAGAAGGACTCGGAAAATAGCCTTTTGAAGCAAAGAACAAGAAGATCAGAAAGTTCTCTCATAACAACTAACATATTAACACATAAACATTGAAGCTGAAACAAGAACTCTACAAGTATATTGTGATACTAACACTTATGGCATTAACACTTACACTAACAGGGATAAGATCTCCTCCTCTTGGGGTTTTAGTATAGTGTGGTTATCTTTTCTTTATCTCTAGATGTAGTTCCCTCCCTAATATTTTCTTTGTAGCTTTGTAGTTTATTGCAAAAATAAAAATATCCCTTTGGAGATTAAAAAAAAGAGAACTTCCTAAATGGATTACAATTAAATATATTTAAAACTATTTGGATTGCAAATTAATTATTTTTTATTTATTTATTTTGCTTTAAAAAGAAGAAAAACTCAAACTATTTGGAACTTACTTTCATTTTCCAAACATCATCTTTGCAAAATACAAGCTGTAAATCTTGTAGTGTTGTGTCTGTGTATGCTGTTATCACTAAAAGTATACTGTGTTCTAATTGTACTGTAAATATTTGATAACTCATTTTGTGGCACCGGAAAAGGTTTTGGTGTTCATGTGGTTATAATAACAATTGTTTATGTAAGCATAGACTGCTGTTTGATTTCATAGGTGTCTACTGAAAAGGAGACTGAGAAACTTTTAACATGGCTAGTGGTGTAGACCAAAAAAAGGGGGGGTGCCTGGTGCTTGCTTCTTCCTCAGGAATAACTAAATCTGTACGTGCCAGTTTGACACAAGTCTCATTAAAAGATCTGCAAACCTTGATACAGGAATCAGTAGCATCAGCGGTTAAAACAGAAGTAACAGGAGCTGTTAAAACAGCAGTATCAGAAGCTGTGGAACCTATGCAGACCAAAATAGAATCACTTGTGTAGCAAATGTCACTCCAAATGGAAGAGGTTCAGATGCAATTTAAAGAGAATAAACAAGAAATTGCTGACTTGACCAAAGTAACAAGTAAGGTGGAAAATAAGTCAGAGGAAATAGAGCTGAAGCTAGAAGCAGTATATTCTAAACAGAGTTCCATGGAAGAGGCTCTCATAAAGCTAGAATTGGACAAAGCAGCTTATATTTTAAGATTTCAAAATATTTCAGAAAAGAAAGATGAAAATATAAAAACTGTGATGGTGCAGATTTTGGCCAAATATATGAGTACAGAAGATATAGATGAAGTACATAATGAAATTGATGTGGTCTACAGAATGAACTCAGCATATGCAAAAAGAAACCATCTCCCAAGAGAAGTACATGTAAGATTTCACAAAAGAACACTAAGAGATTAAATCCTTAAAATTACAAACGAAACTCCTCTCCAAATAGAAGATACAGAAATACATTTTTTAAAAGAAATCCCATGGAGAGTGAGAGAGAAAAGAAAACAATACATGGACCTAACATGCATGATATACAAATGGCTACTTCTAGAATGTATCCTTTTTACTTTCAAGGGGAAAAGATATAGAACCAACTCAAATTGTAAGGTAGAAGACTTCATTAAAACCAATCAAGAAGATTTGAAAACTGAGGAGGAGGAACTGGAAATGACGGAAGAAGATGACCAGGATTTACAAGAAGCATCAAGGACAACCAGAAAAACCACAAAAATCAGGAAAACAGCTAAGATCCCAGCATCACAAATAGTTACAAGACTTCAACACAAGAGTAAAGACGACACAAATACACAACCCCAAAATGGACAGAAGAAAAATAAAGATAATCTCAATAAATGTAAATAGATTGAACGCACCTCAAAAAACAAGACAGATAATCCAACAATTAAAAAAGATGAAGTTGGATGTTATAGGTTTACAGGAGACTCATATAAAACAGCCGGATCACAAATATCTGGAAATTAAAAAGTTTGGGAAAGTTTTTATTTCTTCAGACAAGGAAAAGAAGAAAAGAGGGTTAGAAAAGAAGAAAAGAGGGTTAGAAAGAACACATACATCCTGAGATGTTATACAACTCTGAAGATGGCAGAATCCTGATAATCCAAATACAAAGACCTTGATTGTAAATATACATGCGCCAAACCAGGACCAGGAACATTTTTATAAATTTTTGCAAGAACTTTTTTCAAAACAGAACTTTGATGAGATTTGTTTTATTGGAGATTACAATGCAATATTTGATAGACTCTTGGACAGAAAAACAACAACTGGAAAACAGAAAAAAGGCAATGAACTTACTAATTCATTTCTACACTTGGCAGAAGAACATAACTTGGTGGATTCCTGGAAAGTGAGAAATCCAAATAAAACCGACTTCACCTTTTATTCAGCGAGACATAAGTTATGGTCAAGAATAGATACGTGTTGGATATCATCAACAATTATAAATGACTTATTAGAAGTGGAAATTCTACCAGCCACTTTTGCAGATCACAATCCTGTTATGCTCACATTACAAGATACACCAAAGAAAACCAGATGGACTTTAAATATGTTTTTATTGAAGAATGGAAAATTTGTAACAGAGACTAAAAAATCATTTCAAATGTTTTTTAAACAAAATATACAACCAGATATCTCTGAGTTGTTTGGGATGCATTTAAGGCCTATGCCAGAGGTTGGATAATTAGAGAAGCTGCACATCTTAGAAAACAAAAGATTGAGAAATTTACACAAATCAAGAAACACATCAAGAAGCAAGAAGAAGAAATGAAACAAGATTCTTCAACTGAATATATAAGAGTGAAACTGAAATTATTACAGCATCAAATGAACTGCCTGTTGACACAGGAAATAGCCAAAAAATTATTTATGCAAAACTATTTTGAAAATGCCAACAAACCAACTAGTTGGTTAGCAGACAAATTACGGGGGGAAAAAGAGAAAAGAAATATAAATATTTTGAGAGATGAGGAAAGAGAAGAAAAAACACGCCCAAAGAATTGAAAAGGATTATTAAAGCTTTTTATAAGAAGTTATATCAAGAAAAAGAAGCCATGCAAGATGAAGTTAAAGACTTTTAAAATATATATGATTTAAAGAAATTTTCTGAAGAACAAAGGAAAATATTAAATGAACCAATAACCTTTTCTGAATTAACAGAAGCATTAAAAAAACAGAAAAAAGGGAAGACTCCAGGCCCTGATGGCCTTCCGGCAGAATTCTACCAAACCTTTGAAGACCAATTGATACTACCTTTAAAACAAGCACTACAAAACATAATAACTGAAAGCAAAATACCAGAAACTTGGAATGAAGCCTTAATAACCTTGATATATAAACAAAATGCTGATGAGAAAGAAATTAAAAATTATAGGCCAATTGCATTATTAAATGTGGATTATAAAATTTATGATTCTATTCTGGCTGCAAGATTGAAAAGAGTTTTGATAACTTTAATTTTGAGAGGACAAGATGAAGAAAGCTTTGAAAATACATGGTCAAGATTTTACAAATGGTTGGAAGACTACAATAAATAAACAGTATGGTCATATAACCGTATTAGAAGAAAGCACAAACTATATTTTTAAATATGACACAAATATTTACACAAAATACATGGTGGTAAAAATGGATAAGATACAAGTAGACACTGTATGAGGCAACATGTTAGACATAACAAGGACGTAATGGAATCCCCCAACTTGTATGTATTAATGTTTGTTGGTTTGTTTTTGTTTGTTACAAAAAATAAAATTTCTTTAAAAAAAAAAAGCAGTCCTAACAGTTATTTCCCCGTTTTTAATTATTATTTGCTTTGTTCCAGGAGAATTCATTTTTGTCCTGTTCAGGGTTTTGTCCTGCAGAATTGATCCATTTCTGACCACCCCAGCACATTTTGGCTACACAAGCAGCTTTCCCTTCTTCCACTACAGCTAAAGCTAAAACGGTCACTGAATTTCTTATTGATGGAGCAATCTTTTTCTTTAGAAATGGGACAATGCATTCCTATGTTACATTCCTGGCTTCTACATAATTTTATAACAAAAGTATGTCAACCAGCTTGGTAAATAACTTACTCTGGCTCCTAATCTGGACACTATTTACATGACAAAAAATTATCCTACAAACAGGATTAACATAATTGCACTTGTTCAGATAACCATTTTGTCAGTGTTGTGGTTAGAGTGTTGGGCTACGACTGGAAGATCCATGTTCAAAATCTTAAGTCAGCTCTGAAGCTCACTCAGTGATCTTGGACATACCCAGCCCCCTTTACCTGCTGTGAGAATTACATGGCAAACTGAACATGCCAAAACAACGATGTTATCTATAGAGAATAGACAATAGGTTTGGTGTAAATCAGTAAGGATCATGCTGAATTTAAAAATAAATTTTAAAAGATTCTTGCATATTCTTTTGGATAGGAACATTTCTACCTGCCACTAGACAGTGGCTAGGACACTGTGGATATACAACATATCCAGGATACACCTACCTTAGGAAACAAGACAAGCAAACTGAATAGTGCTGTTACTAAGTAGTCTATAACCTATACAAAACCTTACCCTAAACCATTTTTTCCCAACCAGCTGTATTTTTCACATCTTTTAAAACTGGACTGTAACTGGAAGAACAGAGGTTCATTGGACAGTTTTAACAGGATGATCAGGGAAGAGGTGCAGCACTACTATAATGATCCCCCTAAACACTTTAACAGAGAAACACATATGGCTCCATAATGCAATCTACCGTGT
Organism: Gekko japonicus; assembly: GCF_001447785.1. NCBI lineage: Eukaryota > Metazoa > Chordata > Lepidosauria > Squamata > Gekkonidae > Gekko > Gekko japonicus. The sequence goes on from NW_015164194.1 coordinate 256,039, forward strand.
CACTGTTACCTTCCCATATATGACCATATACAAAACACTTCTCCCCCTCAAAGGAAGTATTACATTGTCCTCCATAACTGCTATATGCATTAATGTTTTCATTTTAGCAGCCACTTACAGGGATGCATTCCCCATTCCCAATTAACGTCTTATCCCCTGTATTCAGACACACATGATATTTAAGCAGGAAGTCAGCACCTCAACAACATTCTTTGGTCCAAGTCCTGTGCCACCATAAAATTCCACACAGGTCAAAAGGGGGTTTGCCAGCATCCCATTAGCCCAGCCTCTCGGCATCTGCCACCTTGAGAACCTCAAAGCAGGATTCTAGTGTCTGAGATCTACTTCACAAGCCTTCTCTCAAAAAAGTTTCAGGTGCCACTAAAACTGGTGCTCTAGAAATGGCTACAATCGCATAGGAAACATTCCCAGTCCCTGCAGACAATCATTTTGAGCAATGTGGAAAATAATTCCCCACCACAATAGCTGAATGCTTTAATGACACAAGGTAGGTGAGACCAGCAGCACTCCGGCCTCCATCATGCACTCTCTTTCAGGTATAGCAAATCTGCAGTCTCTTTCAGATAAAAAGAATCGTGTTTCTAGAAGACTTGTTCAAAATTATCTCATCGCTCATTAGGATACCAACATACATGATTTGGGAACACAAGCTATAAGGTACAGATTTCCCACCATCCACTCACACACTCTCTCTTCAGCACCCACCTACCCAAACAACCACCTTTTTTGCAAGCCATGAGTGTTGCTAAGGCTCAGTAACCTCAACAGATGCTTCCCCCCTAGAAGGGACACAAGGAACAGAAGATACATCCCATGTCATGCAGAATTCTTAAACACTAGGTGGAACTAGGAGCATCATTCTGTAAGTCATTTTCACCCACCAGTTTCACTGGCAAAGGCCCTCTGTCCCCCAGTCGCTGACTCAGCATCCCCAAAGAACCCCACAAGCTGCCACAATTCATCCATTACCACCCCAGCCACTTAGAGTCTCCTTTTCCCCCTTCAGAACAGCCTGCCCCACCCTCTTAAAAATCAGGCCAGCTCTGCTGCTGGTGCTTCAGTCTTGCTTAAGCGGTTACATCAATCCCCGGTGTTGCCAGACTCTAACCAACAACACGACCAATGGCTTAGCCAAGGCTAAACACAAGGCTCTTTCTTTGCAACCACCTTGCAAGGACTAAGCCAACCCGCCTACTGCTTGTCCCTAGAGCACCCCCCCCCCCCCGCCGCTCCCTGTTAAAAAACCCCTCCTTCT
>NW_015164194.1:257460-259105 GCF_001447785.1 Gekko japonicus
TTTCCCTCTCGTCTCCGCACTCCGTCCTACTCCAGAGCTTCCTCCTTCCCAGGCGGGCGTGTCTATCAGCAGCGAGTCTGGCGTCCTATTGGCTCTGGAGGCGAACGGGAGGCGTTCCCAGCACAGGACGGTTCGAATTGAGGCGCAGCGCTTCTCTCAATGGCCGCTGTGCTGGAAGGGACGGGCCCATGCCGCGCTTGCTGAGTCGGGGGTGGCGGGGTGAGGGAAGAGTGCGGCTGCGCAGAGCGTGAGAATTCCGCCTCGAGGGTGGTTTGACAGCGGCAGCCGCGAGCAAGCCGAGCACACAGTCGCTTCAGCAGCAGCAGCAGCAGCGGCAGCAGCGCATGGACAGCGCGAGGGGAATATCAAACGGTGCAGTTACCTTAGTGTGCGGGTGTGCGCACGGGAGTGTGTGAGACACATATGTCAAAAGGAGATAATATGTTACACAGATGCCTCTGCCTCTCCTTCTTCCACTACCACTCTCATCTCTTCCTGCCCCGGCTTCTCCTTCACCTGACTCGTTGAGCCCAGCATGCAACCCAGTGTCTGCTAAATGAATAATGCACTAGAATGTCAGCGCTGAAAAAGGTAAGAGCTTGAAATGATGGACAGCCAATGATCTAATAGCACAGTCGTTGGAGAAAAATGTGGAGGGGGGGGGGAGGCACGAGCGCTGCTCTCTGGCCGCCGGTGCAGCCTGGGCTGTGGGTACAATCGAGCAAGTGGGGGACTTTGGGTTGCAAGCAGTCCTGGCTCCCGTTTAGGTTCGGACTGGTGCAAACTCTCCGTGAGCGCGTGGAAAGGGGGGCCTTGATGGAAGAAGCTGGTCAGATTCCAGCTGCTCTGGGGACTGAGTCATGGGGATGGGGGGGGGACTAATGGGGGGGGGCAGCCTATATATCTGCCGCTGCTGCGGCTGGGGTTTGTCCAAGCGCGAATATTCTCGTCTTTGAGTTGGGTTGGTTGCAGTCTTTGGGAGACGGTTCCACGTTTCAGTCCAACGGCTGGAGGGATAAACCTGATTTAACTCGAGGTTCAAACCCGGCCGCTTTTCGCCCCCAGGGGGAAGGGGGTCAGCGTCAGAGGGCTTGTCTTGGGGGTGTATCTGCTGCGGGGTTTGTTTCGCTCATGGCGTGGGGGGGAGGGAGAGTTTGATCGGGGTGGTGGGTTTGGCTGTGAGTAGTTGTTCCGCGGCTGCTGCGGTTCTTTCAGTCTGGTGCGGGGCTACAGCCACTGCTGGGATTGTCCCTGCCTTGAAGCGGGGTACAGTTTTGGCCCCGGCCTGCGTTTCCTGGCTGCCTGGGCTCACTTCGCCCAAGGGGTAGGGGTGGGGGGGGCTCCTTCGGGGACGGTGAAGAGATGCTTCCGACAGGAGTGTGAACCCCGCTGGGTTCATAGCAGGGGTCTGTGATGTCACCCCTGAGGGGAACTGGGGACTAAGGGATGGTTAGAGTGGCGGCGGCGGCGGCGGCGGCATAGTTTTGTACTGGAGTCTGGAGATGAATGGAAATGAGTGGCGGGTGTTGGGGCGCGGGTAGAGCCAGAGTCTCCCGAAACGTAGTATTGGGGGACTGCTGAAGAGATCGAAGGGGTGGGTGTGGAGCTTGAGGGGAGAGGGCTCCTGTCACCCAGAATTAATATG
>NW_015164194.1:259168-259372 GCF_001447785.1 Gekko japonicus
GGGCCACCGGAAGGGTGTTGGAATGGCAGCGGGGGGCGGTGGGCCGTGGGCGGAGGGGATCTTGGAATTCAGAGACTCGCGTGTGCAGAAGGACGGGGGAGGTCTGTTCGGCCAGGATTAATTTCAAGGAATCTTTGGGTTGGTGGCCTGTGCGTTTCTGGGAGCTTTGGTTTCCATGAGGGAACATGGGACAATGAAAGAGGA